>NC_069507.1:180851440-181038940 GCF_027579735.1 Bombina bombina
CCCCCTGAAGAACTGAAAGAACTAAGTTGAGACTCCAAAGAGGAGTCAAAGGTTTGTAAACAGGCTTGATTCTAACCAGAGCCTGAACAAAGGCTTGAACATCTGGCACAGCTGCCAGCTCTTTGTGAAGTAACACAGACAAGGCAGAAATCTGTCCCTTCAAGGAACTTGCAGATAATCCTTTCTCCAATCCTTCTTGAAGAAAGGATAGAATCCTAGGAATCTTTACCTTGTCCCAAGGGAATCCTTTAGATTCACACCAACAGATATATTTTTTCCATATTTTGTGGTAAATTTTTCTAGTTACAGGCTTTCTGGCCTGAACAAGAGTATCAATAACAGAATCTGAGAACCCTCGCTTTGATAAGATCAAGCGTTCAATCTCCAAGCAGTCAGCTGGAGTAGGACCAGATTCGGATGTTCGAACGGACCTTGAACAAGAAGGTCTCGTCTCAAAGGTAGCTTCCATGGTGGAGCCGATGACATATTCACCAGATCTGCATACCAAGTCCTGCGTGGTTACGCAGGAGCTATCAAGATCACCTACGCCCTCTCCTGATTGATCCTGGCTACCAGCCTGGGGATGAGAGGAAACGGCGGGAATACATAAGCTAGGTTGAAGGTCCAAGGTGCTACTAGTGCATCTACTAGAGTCGCCTTGGGATCCCTGGATCTGGACCCATAGCAAGGAACCTTGAAGTTCTGACGAGAGGCCATCAGATCCATGTCTGGAATGCCCCACAGTTGAGTGATTTGGGCAAAGATTTCCGGGTGGAGTTCCCACACCCCCGGATGCAATGTCTGACGAATCAGAAAATCCGCTTCCCAAGTTTCCACTCCTGGGATGTGGATTGCAGACAGGTGGCAGGAGCGAGTCTCCGCCCATTGAATGATTTTGGTCACTTCTTCCATCGCCAGGGAACTCCTTGTTCCCCCCTGATGGTTGATGTACGCAACAGTCGTCATGTTGTCTGATTGAAACCGTATGAACTTGGCCCTCGCTAGCTGAGGCCAAGCCTTGAGAGCATTGAATATCGCTCTCAGTTCCAGAATATTTATCGGTAGAAGAGATTCTTCCCGAGACCAAAGACCCTGAGCTTTCAGGGATCCCCAGACCGCGCCCCAGCCCATCAGACTGGCGTCGGTCGTGACAATGACCCACTCTGGTCTGCGGGAGGTCACCCCTTGCGACAGGTTGTCCAGGGACAGCCACCAACGGAGTGAGTCTCTGGTCCTCTGATTTACTTGTATCTTCGGAGACAAGTCTAACGGTTGCTAAAATCATTTTCCTCATACAAACAGAAATCTTCATCTCTTTTCTGTTTCAGAGTAAATAGTACATACCAGCACTATTTTAAAATAACAAACTCTTGATTGAATAATAAAAACTACAGTTAAACACTAAAAAACTCTAAGCCATCTCCGTGGAGATGTTGCCTGTACAACGGCAAAGAGAATGACTGGGGTAGGCGGAGCCTAGGAGGGATCATGTGACCAGCTTTGCTGGGCTCTTTGCCATTTCCTGTTGGGGAAGAGAATATCCCACAAGTAAGGATGACGCCGTGGACCGGACACACCTATGTTGGAGAAATTATTATTTTTAGGGAAATAGTATAGAATAGTATAGACAAATATATTACAGTCAACATTTACTTTGTTTAGAATGCATACCCATCTAGTCATCTAGTATTCCAAAACCATTTTAAATTACTTTAAAAACATAATTTGCCCATGTGCTTACTGTTTGTAAAAGGCCTCGTTACTGAATAAATGTATTTTCCAGGAAGAAATTTCACCAGAGTACTAATCAAGTCTGTAACATCACATGTTTACAATACAGAAAATATTTTTTATTCTTGCATATGACAACGCCGAAGAATACAATGGGTTATTGTTTTACAATGTTGCATGAGTCAACAAAGAAATTGTTTATTTTTCCCTAGCAATTTCCATTTAAATACTATCCTTGACTACAATTGCGGTATAATGGTCATAACAAAATATATAAAGAATTTACCACTAACCCCTTATATATCACTGCAGATCTATTTTCTTGTATCATACTAAACCTTTTAAATTGACATCATAGTAAAAAGTTGAAATGAGTAGGAATAAAACTGTACAATGCATACTTTTTATGTAATTGGTCATTTTATATGGCTTAAGTGCTAATAGACAACACAAGCCAGAATTCTATTTAAAAATGTATTGTATGGCAATATATATCCCCTATTGTAAATAAATAAATATATACATTACTATACATACATTTGCTTCCCACCTCACACAAGGCTTGCCGTTTTTAGATTATTTTTTTTTACATCACAATACTGAATTTAACAAAGATGATGATTTTTTTTATTTGATAGCACAAAATAATATAAAAGCATATTATCAAAACAGAGATAAGTTATGTATATTTATAACATTAAATTTATTATACATTTAAACCAAACTTCTTTAAGATTGGTTCATTTATTTAAAATTGGCATAATCTGAAAATATGTCAATGAAGTCTTGTACCACTTTGTAGCAAAATTCATACTGTTCCTGGAAAAAAAAAAGATATATATATATAAGTACATAGCTTAAATAATTAAAAAAAAAACATTCAAAAATGATCAAATCCCTCTATTCTGCATTAGGTGCAATTAAAGGGGCATGCAAGTAAAAATTAACCTTTCATGATAACGGATACAGCATGCAATCTTAAGAGACTTTTCAATTCACTTCTATTATCCTTTGTTGGAAAGCATACCTAGGTAGGTTCAGGAGCAGCAGTTAATTGGTTGCTATGCACATATGACTCGTCATTGGCTCACCAGATGTGCTCAGCTAGCTCCCAGCAGTGTATTGCTGCTCTGGGGTTGACTTTTCAACAATGGATACAAAGAGAATAAAGTAGATTGGAAAGTCTCTTAAATGTGCATGCTCTACCTTAATCATGAAGTTTATTTTAATGTCACTTTAATATTTTAACTTAACAGACATCCTTAAACTTGGCCCGCCAGAGGTTTTGGAACTACATTTCCCATGATGCTCCGCCAGCTGATATGCTGGCTGAGCATCATGGGAAATGTAGTTCCAAAACAAGGACATTCAAGTTTGAAAAAGAAAATGTGCTGTTAGAGGATGTTATTATTACAATACTGCTTGCAAATAACCATGTGCTTAACCCCTGTATAAATTCTGCCAGGTGACCTGTCCAGGGTGTAGAAGTTAGGAAGTCTTATAAGTAGCGCCCTCGGACTAAATACAGAGTATGTTTCTGAGTACTGAAACCCTAACAGATCAGTGTTTTTTGATGACTGATGAGTGATTAAGATAACCCATTGAATGTCAGGGAGGGCTGAAGAATTCTGCTTCACTGGGTTAATATCATCTGTGACACTAATACACTAATGCCACTTTATGTCCATGGCAGCACTGTGGCCATAGCAACATCCTAGTGGTAATATTGTGTCAGTGCTATTGATGTTGAAGCAGCAATAAGGATACCATAACATATCACAGCCCTTATCTTGGGGCATCACTCAGAATTATCACAATTGGTGAAAAGATCCCATAGTGCTAGTTTTTTTTTTGTTGAACATACTTTTATATACTTTTTTATACTTCTTTCACAGGATTTCCATGTAATATAATTATATCACATTAATGGAGGCTGGATCCCTTGGATGTCAAATGCAGATAAAAATAAGTTGGCTTGTTAAATACACTTCAAAAGTGTGCCAAGTGTTCTGTGAAGGAAAAAGGCTGTAAACTATAGTAAATGAGACCTCTGTGCAAATGCTTAAAACAGACATCCTCAAACTCGGCCCTTCAGCGGTTTTGGAACTACATTTCCCATGATGCTCAGGCAGCTGATATGCTGGCTGAGCATCATGGCAAATGTAGTTCCAAAACCTCTGGAGGACCAAATGTGAGGATGTCTGGCTTAAAGGGACACTGAACCCAAATTTTTTCTTTCGTGATTCAGATAGAGCATGCAGTTTTAAGCAACTTTCTAATTTACTCCTTTTATCAACTTTTCTTCATTCTCTTGGTATTTTTATTTGAAATGCAAGAAGCTAAGTTTAGATGCCGGCCCATTTTTTGTGAACAACCTGGGTTGTTCTTGCTGATTGGTGGATAAATTCACCCACTAATAAACAAGTGCTTTCCATTGTGCTGAACCAAAAAAATAGCTTAGATGCCTTTTTCAAATAAAGAAAGCAAGAGAACAAAGAAAAAATCATAAGAGGAGTAAATTAAAAAGTAGCTTAAAATTTCATGCTCTATCTGAATCATGAAAGAAAAAAAATTGGGTTCAGTGTCCCTTTAAAGGGACATTAACCCCTTAATGACCGCAGCACTTTTCCATTTTCTGTCCGTTTGGGACCAAGGCTATTTTTACATTTTTGCGGTGTTTGTGTTTAGCTGTAATTCTCCTCTTACTCATTTACTGTACCCACACATATTATATACCGTTTTTCTCGCCATTAAATGGACTTTCTAAAGATACCATTATTTTCATCATATCTTATAATTTACTATAAAAAAAATTTATAAAATATGAGGAAAAATTGAAAAAAAATACACTTTTTCTAACTTTGACCCCCAAAATCTGTTACACATCTACAACCACCAAAAAACACCCATGCTAAATAGTTTCTAAATTTTGTCCTGAGTTTAGAAATACCCAATGTTTACATGTTCTTTGCTTTTTTTGCAAGTTATAGGGCCATAAATACAAGTAGCACTTTGCTATTTCCAAACCATTTTTTTTTCAAAATTAGCGCTAGTTACATTAGAACACTAATATCTTTCAGGAATCTCTGAATATCCATTGACATGTATATATTTTTTTTTAGTAGACATCCCAAAGTATTGATCTAGGCCAATTTTGGTATATTTCATGCCACCATTTCACCGCCAAATGCGATCAAATAAAAAAAATTGTTCACTTTTTCACAAATTTTTTCACAAACTTTAGGATTCTCACTGAAATTATTTACAAACAGCTTATGCAATTATGGCACAAATGGTTGTAAATTCTTCTCTGGGATCCCCTTTGTTCAGAAATAGCAGACTTATATGGCTTTGGTGTTGCTTTTTGGTAATTAGAATGCCACTAAATGCCACTGCGCACCACACGTGTATTATGCCCAGCAGTGAAGGGGTTAATTAGGGAGCATGTAGGGAGCTTTTTGGGGTAATTTTAGCTTTAGTGTAGTGTAGTAGACAACCCCAAGTATTGATCTAGGCCCATTTTGGTATATTTCATGCCACCATTTCACCGCCAAATGCGATCAAATTAAAAAAAAACGTTAAATTTTTCACAATTTTAGGTTTCTCACTGAAATCATTTACAAACAGCTTGTGCAATTATGGCACAAATGGTTGTAAATGCTTCTCTGGGATCCCCTTTGTTCAGAAATAGCAGACATATATGGCTTTGGCGTTGCTTTTTGGTATTTAGAAGGCCGCTAAATGCCGCTGCACATCACACGTGTATTATGGCGAGCAGTGAAGGGGTTAATTAGGTAGCTTGTAGGGAGCTTGCAGGGTTAATATCACATTTAGTGTAGAGCTCAACCTCCCACCTGAAACATCAGACCCCCTGATCCCTCCCAAACAGCTCTCTTCCCTCCCCCACCCCACAATTGTCCCCGCCATCTTAAGTACTGGCAGAAAGTCTGCCAGTACTAAAATAAAAGCTATATTTGTTGTTTTTTGTGTTTTTAAAAAGCATATTTACATATGCTGCTGTGTACTATCCCCCCCTTAGCCCCCAACCTCACTGATCCCCCCCAAACAGCTCTATAACCCTCCCAATCTAACTTAATATGCGCCATCTTGGGTACTGGCAGCTGTCTGCCAGTACCCAGTTTAGAAGAAAATATGGGTTTTTTTTATTTTTATTACAATTTTCTGTAGTGTAGCTTCCCCCCACACAAAACCAACCCCCCACCCCTCCACGATCTATTTTTGTGCTTTTGCACAAACAAGATTGAGCCCTTTTTCCTATCAATATTTTCCGTAGTGTAGCGGTTCCCACCCGCTCCCGCCCCGTGCACGCGCCCACCCGCCAACCTCCGTGCACGTGCGCGCCCCCGCGCGCCCCCGCGCACGCCCCCGCCTCCGATCCCGCCCCCCTTGATGGCAGAACATACACCGATGGCCGCCCACCCGCCTCCCAAGTCGGCTCCCACCCACCAACGATACTGGCCATCGATGTCCGGTGCAGGGAGGGCCACAGAGTGGCTCTCTCTGCATCGGATGGCCATGTAAAGTTATTGCAGGATGCCTCCATATCGAGGCATCACTGCAATAACCGGAAAGCAGCTGGAAGCGAGCAGGATCGCTTCCAGCTGCTTTCCACACCGAGGACGTGCAGGGTACGTCCTCAGGCATTAACTGCCTTTTTTTTGACGACGTACCCTGCACGTCCTCGGTCATTAAGGGGTTAAACAACTACAGAGGCAGGTAACTACTCTCCATCCTATTGCTTTTCTCCTGTGCCAGCTATCTTTAAAGAAATTCTCTTTTAATCCCCTTAAAGGTGTCAGTTGGTGAAGCTCTGCCTCTTTGTACTGGGTGCTGCCATCTTGCCGCACAGCAGTGTTCTCTACATAAAATGATGCCAGCAGGGTGGCATAATAAAGTACCCAAGTGGAGGCAGTGTTAAACTTTGCAATATTATAAAATTTTCTGTTATGTATTAATGTTACTTAAGCTATCAAAATCACAAACTAATTGCATAATTTAACATACATAGGTTTAATGATAATTTGTGCAACAAACATTGAAAGGAAATCAGCTAATTTTAGGTTAGTATTGGCTTACATTTTAGCCAGGTTGTCAGTAAAATAAGATGGGTGGTGTGTCCATTAAATAGGTTTGGGGGGGGGGGGGGCATTGCACAGGTATTCTCACACCTTGTGAAAGAAGAGGTGCACATTTACAATGGATGACATCATTGCAAAACTGCTGCCATATAGTGCTCCAGACATGTGCACACTACTGAGCTTACATCCCTGCTTTTCAACAAAAGATACCAAGAGAATGACAATGTTATTATAGAAATAAATTAGAAAGCTGTGTAAAATTGCATGCTTTATCTGACTCATGAAAGAAAAATGTGTCCCTTTAAGCACTTTAGGGTTCATAAGAACTTTACATTTTTGCAGCACTATAATTTCTCTATAGTATTTCTGATGGCGTTTGTAAATATATAATTTGTATCTGTAAAACTGTAAAAATGTAAACCTCACACTCTGTATTATGCACACTAACCCAGAAGCAAATGATACAGCTTTGCAAAAAACAGTAACATCACTGACATGTGACAGTATGCCCTGTCTATCACAGGGCCTGATGATCAAAGATTCTCCAGCTTGGAAAGATATTGTAGTGCAGACTTCACAGGGGCTGTATTCACTGAACACTCAAAGAAAAAGTGCAGAATTCTCCAACACTCCAAGATCTCTCTCATTTCTGATTCTGAAAGGGAGACAAGCCCAGTGCAATATAGCTTGATATTAGATCTTTTTTACACTTACACTTTGTGATTTGTATTTTATGTTACTTTACACTTCAGATTGGGTATTATTACATTTAGGCTTTGCACTTTCTATTTTATATTTTAATACATTTAGATTTAGACCTATAAATGATTTTGCAAATTATGGTTATGTTTTTGAAGGTCTCTCTTTTACTTTAACAAATTTTGATCATATATTGTATATTTCTGTGTATCCTTTACAACTTACACTGCACTTTGTATTTTCTCTATGGTAAAATAAAACAGATCGTCAGAAAGGAGCGGCAGGGTAGCTCCCTGGACTGAACAGGGGAGTTCCCAGGGATCTCTCTCACAACTCTTATGAAATGCTGTAATCAATTTAAACAAGCTGGTCTCACATAATTATCTTGTCTGCTGTGAGCAGGTGAAGTTTGCTCAAAATTTACAATAAACATATTTAACTGACAGAAACGTAATATATACTAAACTATAGGCAAAATCAAGTTAAACTGTAGTGAAAACATTTTAGTTTAATTTGTAATTGATGCAAACTGAGCCTTTATAGCAGCCCAGTTATTATCTACTTACCTTCTCTCTCCCTTGTAAAATTCTGTATCCCAGAGAGCTTCATTACTTTCTATGGAATGCATCTCTCATATCTTTGGGACTTCCAGGTTCTGCCTTTTTTCTCATCAAATTTAGTCAGTTCTGTGAGTCTGCACTATAATTTCTCTCCAAAATTAGATTAACTTTGCTTACCGGGCCCATAGAAAGTAATGACGACTCTGGGAAACTGAATCTCACAGTTTTATTTTTAAATAGAAGAAATACAATGCAATTTGTAAAAGATTCATAGAAATATACAAACTATGATCCTTATTTGTCAAAGTTCACATAAACTGTGAAAGCATAACCAGAATTTGTAAAATTGAAATCCTTAAATACACTGCTGTATAGTAAATAAAATACTAAATAGAATGTGCAAAGTTTAAAATGTAATAAAACTTCATCTAAAGTGTAAAGTAATATAAAATAAAACGCATAAAGTGTAAATCCCATGAAGTGCTATTTTGCACTGGGCTTGTCTCTACGTCACATACAGAAATGCAGCGAAATCTGCCTTTTAAGAATTTCAGTGCTGGATGATCATTTTATATCACCTCACTGGAGTGGAGAGCTTTAGGATTATCAGGCCCAGTGTGAGAATACCTGTGCTCCAACATGGTGGCTACCAGTATAAAGAGATGGAGCTTCAGTAGCTAGCATCAGTAAAGTGTTAAAATAGGATAATGTCTTTAAAGAGAGCAGCAGACACAGGAGTATTACGAGTCTTGAAGGTACAGGCTCACTGCTCACTTTTTTGGCCAGACTTGGAAATACCGCAAATCCACTTACGTAAATTGCGTATCCTCTTTTTTTCAATGGGACTTGCATAGCGCCGGTATTACGAGTCTGCGAAAAAGTGAGCGGTAGACCCTCTCCTGTCAACACTGGTACCGCATTTTAAAGTCGGTAGTTAAGAGTTTTACACTATAACGCTGTAGTATAAAACTCTTAACTAAAGTGCTAAAAAGTACACTAACACCCATAAACTACCTATTAACCCCTAAACCGAGGCCCTCCCAGCATCGCAAACACTAAAATAAATTTTTTAACCCCTAATCTGCCAAACCGGACATCGCCACCACTATAATAAACATATTAACCCCTAAACTGCCGCACTCCCGCCTCGCAAACATTAGTTAAATATTATTAACCCCTAATCTGTCGGCCCTAACATCGCCGACACCTACCTACATTTATTAACCCCCTAATCTGCCGCCCCCAACGTCGCCGCCACTATACTAAAGTTATTAAACCTTAAATCTAAGTCTAACCCTAACACCCCCTAACTTAAATATAATTAAAATAAATCTAAATAAATATTCCTATCATTAACTAAATAATTCCTATTTAAAACTAAATACCTATAAAATAAACCCTAAGCTAGCTACAATATAACTAATAGTTACATTGTATCTATCTTAGATTTTATTTTTATTTTACAGGCAAGTTTGTATTTATTTTAACTAGTTAGAATAGTTATTAAATAACTACCTAGCTAAAATAAATACAAAGTTACCTGTAAAATAAAACCTAACCTAAGTTACAATTACACCTAACACTACACTATAATTAAATTAATTCCCTAAATTAAATACAATTAAATACAATTAAATAAAATTATCTAAAGTACAAAAAACAAACACTAAATTACAGAAAATAATAAACAAATTACAAGATTTTTAAACAAATTACACCTAATCTAATCCCCCTAACAAAATAAAAAAGTAGATGGTGGCGATGTTAGGGCCGGCAGATTAGGGGTTAATAATATTTAACTTATGTTTGCTAGGCGGGAGTGCGGCGGTTTAGGGGTTAATATGTTTATTAAAGTGGCGGCGACGGGGCGGCAGATTAGGGGTTAATAAGTGTAGGTAGGTGGCGGCGACATTGGGGCGGCAGAGTAGGGGTTAATAAATATAATGTAGGGTCCGGCGATGTTGGGGGCAGTATATTAGGGGTTCATAAGTATAATGTAGGTGGCGGCGGTGTCCGGAGCGGCAGATTAGGGGTTAATAAGTGTAAGATTAGGGGTGTTTAGACTCGGGGTTCATGTTAGGGTGTTAGGTGTAAAAAATGTATTTCATCATAGGAATCAATGGGGCTGCGTTACTGAGTTTTACACTGCTTTTTTGCAGGTGTTAGACTTTTTTTCAGCCGGCTCTCCTCGATTGCTATGGGGAAAACGTGCACGAGCACGTTACACCAGCTCACCGCTAACGTAAGCAGCGCTGGTATTGGAGTGCAGTAATGAGCAAAATTTTGATCAACGCTCACTTCTTGTCTAGTTTGTAAAAACCCATAATACCAGCGCTGTCTGCTCGTTAGCACTAACGCAAAACTCGTAATCTAGGTGTTTGTATGGCATGTTTTTCATTACTACATATTGTTATTTATTCAGTTAGATCTGTCCTTTGCACCAATGTCCCTGTCTATATGAATTTTCCTGTATTCACTTACCTGTTTTTATGCACATTTTGCTTTTGTTTTTTATTGGTTAAATTAATTCAGGATATTTGTATATAAAGGGCTCCTAGAGTGTAATTAGCATGTCTATGAGTAAGTGCCACTAGGGGGAGCGAAACGCGTCAGTGTATTGTCTGTCTTTTTGTCCCACGTCTGTGCTCTCTAGTTATGGACTTTTTAAATTTTTGAATAAATTTTGATATTTTATTTTAGCACCATTTAGTAGGGCCTGTGTTTTGCTGTTTGCCTTGATCTACATTTTGGCCCACTATTTAAAAATTTAAAGAGAAAGTAAATTTAAAATTAAACTTTCATGATTCAGATAGAGCATGCAATTTTTTAAAAAAACTTTCCAACTTCCTTCTTTTATCAAATTTGCTTCATAATGTTTTTATTCTTTGTTGAAGCGTAGGGTCAGGAACAGCAATGCACATATGGAGCTAGCTAAACACATCTACTGAGCCAATGACAAGGGGTATGTATATGCAGTCACCAATTACTAGCTAGCTCTCGGTAGAGCATTGCTGCTTCTGAGTCTACCTAGGTAATACTGTTCAACAAAGGATACCAATAGAACAAAGCAAATTTGATCATAGTAGTAAACTGGAAATTGTTTAAAATGATAAGCTCTATCTGAATCATGAAAGTGTAATTTGACTTTACTGTTCCTTTTTATATGATGGAGTAGTGTATTGTAGCTAGGAACTCGTAGTATATGACAATACGGAACAGTAATCATCTAATGTGAGTGTAATAAAAGAAATTAGGAAAATAAACGTAGCTATTCAAATATCAACATTTGTTTACGCCTTGGCTGCAAGAGAGACGTGCAACGCTTTGAATAGCAATGTTTTTCAGGTCTCTCAATTAGCTAAGGAGATATCAGCTTTTATATAAGATTAGCCTTGGCAATGCTCTCTCTTACCAGTGTCTGCACCATGTGAGGCCTTTGCATGCGCAAACTTTTCACCGTCTGAAAAACATCCAGTAATCCTTCAGCTTTCACTCGCTCTAAGATGTTGCTGAGCGCAATAAATGTTCCTGTTCTTCCAGCACCAGCACTGCAAAGAAATATACTGTATTAATAATTCAGTATTATACAATACATTTCCTAGGTCAAAATGTAAATCATTATTATTATTATTGTTTATTTATAAAGCGGCAACATATTAGGCAGCGCTGTCAGATTAAGTATACAGTTATGGGGTACAGAAAACAGAAGACATATACCGGTATATAAATTGTACGAAATTAATGTTCTAACAGGAAATACAGTACACAACATACATAACAATAAAAGCTGATCTGGTGCTGGGCGTGTTCCGTAAGATGTGTCCTCAGTATGGCATTGTGGGTAGAACAAATAATTAGAAGAAACAACATGAACCCCACACAGCTCAGCACCAAGGGGGTGGAATATATGTTTCTGTTTTGCATATCAGTCTATTAAAGTATATCTGCTTGTTTCAGGCAGCTCATAGGTCTTATTAACAAAATATTCTGATCCCAATAGCAAAAGTCACATTAAAGGGACCGATAGATAATCCCTTTGTTACCCATTTCCCAGTTTTGCATAACCAGCACTGTAATATTAATACACTTTTTAGCTCTCTGATTACCTTGTATCTAAGCCTTTACAGACTTATCTCAGTGCTTTTTACAAACTTGCATTTCAGCCAATTAGAGCTGAGTCATGCATAGAGCCAAGGGAGTAAGCACAATGTTATCTATTTGGCACACATGAACTAGCGCTGTCTAGCTGTGAAAAGCTAATAACATGCACTAAGATTGCAAAATAAACCATAAAGATTTATCTAAAATAAACCATCAACCATCACAGCATATTCAATCTGCAAACACTTATTCCATAGTTTCAGCCCTCATCTGTTTGCAAATTGAATATGCTGTGTCTTGATGATTTATTATACATTTAATGGTGTGCTTATCCGGTTTGAAGACATATATAAATATATCTATATATAAATATATATATAAAATATACCTGTATATATAAAAAATCTGCATACAGTACAAATGTGCATTACTCTGCAGAATGTTGCAGGGTCAGTTATGTGGATGCTGCAGGTTGCACTGCTGCCCTCTGGGAGCAATGGAAAACACAAGATTTGGAGTACAGTTACAGGGAAAGCAAGCAAGATAAATCATGAAAGTAGATTACAATTTTTCTCCTTTGCATAATTGAACATTTTATGGAATGAAACAAGTTGAATGTATCATTAATAATGTTTAAACCAATATGGTAGTGTTCTTTGTTGTCTATCAATAAAGCATTCAGAATATGACATTTTCCACTAAAGTTATACTTCTGTATGCCCAGTTGTATTATTTAAATATATTCAGATGTTTTTACTGTTAAACCACTGAGCTGTTGTTCGTTCCTGGCAGACTGCTTCTCTTTCTGTTTGTATTGTTAAATATTTAAGTACGTATTTAGTTGTCGTTATACTTTGTGTGTCTTGTGGCACGCTTTATGCTTTTTTGTCCTGATTTCTTCTTCTAAATGTGTGTTTTGTACTTCTGTGTTGTGGTTCCGTGTTTCCTCTCTATTTGTGTCTCTTGTTGTGTCTAGCGTACTTTTCATGCGGTGATGTTTATGTGTCTGTCTTGTTTCTCTGTCTTAGCTATGCTAGTTACCAAGAGGGAAATGCTGCAGGCACACTGAGTACATTATGTTTTGATTAACATAACAATTACTAAAGCTGAGCTGTGATGTCAGAGCCTTTTGGCAGCCACAACAGATTCTGGGTGTGCACATGTCTTTTGTGACCAGCTCTGTTATAGTGCAAAGGAAGTGCTGGTTGCATGCATAGTATCAATTCATTGTGCAGATGTGCACTATATATTTATCATGCTGTGCATTATAGATGTAAACAGGATAACAATTATAATAACAACAATTTCAAGAAAATGTCTTCTTCCATGAGTCTCTACAGACTCTGATTTCCCCTGTGTGTGTGTGTGTGTGTGTGTGTGTGTGTGTGTGTGTGTATATATATCTAATGACTTTTTATGTTATAGTTTAGTTTTCTTAAAAGAATTTTGTTTCTAGCCTGTAACCTAGTGGTTAAGTATACTGCTTTTAATACCTAAGGTTAGGAGTTTGAATCCAATCTAATACTGCTAAATTATTTAATTATTTTAATCTAGTTTATTAATTTTAAAAATGTCTGAAGACCCTAAGCAACTGTCTGAAAAGTACGTTCAAAATTTAATTAACAGTTCTTTTGAACCTCTGAAGCAACAGATGGATCAGCTCCAATCTGTTCTTAACAATTTTAATGAAATACAAGGTCATGTTTATAAAAAAGCTTTAAGCAAGTCAAAACACTTAAATACTGAGGGGAAACTTTCATCAGAAAGAAAATCTAGTAAAGATCTGTCACGTCAGCTTTGTTCTGACATTTCCATACCTGCACATAAATGCAGAAGTGAAAGTCCATCTCTTTCTGAAGCAGAATCAGACATTGTTATATCTAAAAGAAACAAAATTTCTCGCAAGAGATAATTTAGAGTTG
Organism: Bombina bombina; assembly: GCF_027579735.1. Taxonomy (NCBI): domain Eukaryota; kingdom Metazoa; phylum Chordata; class Amphibia; order Anura; family Bombinatoridae; genus Bombina; species Bombina bombina. Next base: position 180,865,553 of record NC_069507.1, read on the forward strand.
AGTCTGATTCTTCTGACAATAATAATGATGAGAATATTGAAATAGATGTAAAAAATTTAGACTCTGATAATGAATCTTTTGATTCTTACAAATCAAACACTACTTTATTAAATGCATTCTCATCTTCCTCTGATGATTCCCCCAAACCCAAGAAAAGGAAGAAAGTTTTAAAAAATAAAAAACCTTGTCTTGTGGATAATTTAGGTATTCCTTATACCGACCCTAATGACCTTCATCATCCCAGGTCTTCTCAGTGGAGACCTTCAAAAAGGGTCTCTATGTTTATTGACTTCTACATTAGAAGGCCTCTTTCAAAAAAGACTAAAAATACTCTCAAAGCTGAGTGTCCCAGGCCAGAATTACCCCATAATACTCATTTGACCCCTGAAATTGATCAAAATCTTTTAAAATTTATTGGGACAAAAAAGTCAAATATTAGATCTGGCCCTGACAGATTTCTAAAATCCTGTCAGGATAAATTATGAGACACATTGGGACCCGTTACAAAACTATTTGAATTATCCGAGAATGCCATTTCTGAAAATTATTTGTTAGACCCTATTGAGAGTGGTTGCAAAGGACAGTTTATTTGTTAGGTCACGCTAACACTTCATTGGCATCTCAGCGCAGAAGGTTAGTTCTACGCTTTATCGACCCTAAGATTACTGATTTTGCTTCCACGGAAATGGGTCCTGAAGCTGATGGTTTGTTGTTTGGGGACTCTGGCCTCAAACAACTTAGTAATTATGTTAACACATTTAATTCATTAAACAAAATTAAAAATAATACAAGAAAGATTTTTTACCAAAACCAACCCCAAAGAGTTTTTTCAAAGGCTGGAAAAGGCAGAGACCGCTTTTCCAGCCGCTATTCAGCCACATCAAGGTCTCATTTCCACAACACTGTTACACCCTCTACCTCCCACCAAACCTTTTTTCCCTCACGTTCGAGACAACGTTTTTCCAGAGGTTTCAGATCCAGGTTCAACAGAAGATCATTCCAAGGTAAGTTCAATCACCTCTCTTTCCATTCCTTTTTTCCAACAAAGAATAGGGGGCAGATTACCACTTTTCCTTTCAGAATGGCAAAGAATATCCCAAGATCCATGGATTTTACAGACTGTCGCAGGTCTCCATTTAGAATTCATAGAACCACCTTTTCAAAATTCCTTACCCAATCCAATAAAATTTTCTCAAAAAGACCAATTTCTTCTAGACAAAGAAATTTCGGACCTGATATCAAAAGACGCAGTTCAGCCTGCTCACAATTCAGAAAATTCTTTCATAAGCAATATGTTTCTAGTCCAAAAGAAAGAAGGCAGTTATCCTCCTGTTATAAATTTAAAAGATCTAAATTATTTTCTAATTTACAATAATTTCAAGATGGAAGGAATCCACCTTCTCAGAGATTGTCTTTACAACAACGATTGGCTTGTAAGACTGGATTTAAAAGATGCTTATCTTACAATTCCCATTCATATAAATTTCAGAAATTATCTCAGATTCCTCTGGAAAGAGACTTTATGGCAGTTTACATGCCTTCCTTTTGGTCTTTCTTCTGCTCCTTGGGTTTTTACAAAGATTTTAAAACCTGTGGTAGCCTGGCTTCGGAAACGAGGAATTTGTCTAATTATTTACTTAGACGATATTCTTCTTATTCATCAATCCCCTTCCATTCTTCAAGATCATCTTTCTCTTACAATTTCCTTACTTCAAAGTTTGGGTTTTATTATCAATTTCAAGAAATCGGCCTTAATTCCATCCCAAAATCTAACCTTCTTAGGCTTCAACATAGATACTATTTCTGCTTCTCTGAGTCTTCCTTTAGGCAAGATAAAGAGGATAAAAAAATGAAATCTCTTATACCCTAAACAAGAAATGTTTTCCTCTTCGTCTTTTAGCCAGAATTATCGGCCTCCTTTCTTCTTCCATTCAAGCAATCTTTCCAGCTCCTCTACATTACAGAGCGTTGCAGAGATTGAAAATATTTTACCTCAGAAAAGGTTTTTCTTATCAACATTTTATTCACCTATCAGAAGAAGCTATAGAAGAATTGAATTGGTGCCTTATCCACATGGAAGCTTGGAATGGCAAAGCCATTTTTGGAAGCTCACTGGACATAATTATAGAATCAGATGCAAGCAACTCTGGTTGGGGAGCAAGATGTGGTTCTCAAATTTCGGGAGGAAAATGGTCTCCTTCAGAAAAGAATCTTCATATAAATTGTCGTGAACTTTTAGCAGGAGCTTTTGCTATCAAAAGTTTTATCAAACATTCTCACCTCGAGAATGTTATCGGTTTTAACCAAAGACTTTATTCATTATTGTCTTTCCCAAAACATATCTGTTCAAGCAAAATATCTTCCTGGTCTCAACAATCAAATGGCAGACTGGGGTTCGAGATACCTTACGGATTTCAGAGACTGGATGTTGAATCCTTCTCTCTTTCAACAAATTCATCTATTGAGAGGTCCTTTTGTAATAGATCTTTTTGCCTCTCGGTTAAATCATCAGATTTACCCCTTTTTCAGTTGGAAACCAGATCCAGAAGCTCTAGCAATAGATGCTTTCCTCCAACAATGGCCTCCTCAAGGAGCATATGCTTTTCCTCCGTTTTCAATGATTCTTCGGACTCTTTTATTTGTCAAGAGACATCAGATTTCCCTTCTGATCATGACTCCACTTTGGCCGAATCAAGTATGGTACCCATATCTTCTGGAAATGTCTTTCCTTCCTCCAATCCTTCTTCCTAGTATTCCAGATCTTCTTACAGATCCAGGCAGAGATTTTCACACCTTAGTGCTTCAAGGCAATCTCCAGCTTGTAGCTTGGACGATTTCAGGAGATCCTGGTCTTGCAATGGACTTTCGGAGCAAGCTAAACTCCTCCTTCAAGACTCTTGGGCCCCTGGAACCAAAAAGTGTTATATTTCCGCCTGGATTCAGTGGTCTAGCTGGTGCGGTAACAAACATTTGGATCCCGTTTCAGCACCTTTAAATGAAATAATCAATTATTTATCTTCCCTTTTTGTTGAAGGTCTATCTTATAGATCCATCAATGTAGCTAGATCAGCTATTTCAGCTAGTCATGAATTTTTTGATAATCTTCCCATTGGTCAAAACCCTACTATTTGCAGATTATTAAAATCCATTCGTCTTAAAAGACCCCCTACTCCTAAATATTCTTCTTTTTGGGATGTAGATTTGGTAATCTCTCTTTTCCAAAAATGGCCGGAGAATAATAAATTATCATTAAAACAACTTTCTATCAAACTTGCAACTCTTTTATGTTTATTATCATGTAAAAGAGTTTCAGATGTTCGTGCTATTGATTATGATTCAAAAATGTTTTCTCAAGGAGTAATTTTTACTTTATCTCGTAGAACTAAAACCCTATCTTCTATTTTTTATCCCTACTTTTTTGAACAACCAAAACTCTGTATAGTTCTTTGTCTTAAAGAGTATGAATCCAGGACGGTTCATCTTAGATCAGTGTTTCTCAACAGCCGGGCCGCGGCCCACTACCGGGCAGCGAAGGCCCTGCTGGTGGGCCGCAACCCGACATAGCCTCCAGACACGCGCTCTGACAAGCCCGTCTTTACACATGTCCGAAATTTCGGACGGGCCTGTTAGAGTGCCACTGCGCATGTCTGTATGCGCAGTGTGAGCAGGTAGCGGCGCACTGAGTAGCGGCGGGCGGTGTGCAGAGCATGAAGCATCGGCTCACAGATAGAATAGATAGAATAGACACACACACACAGGTAGCCCTCACTTTACGCCGGGGTTAGGTTCCAGAAGGAATGGTTGTAAATCGAAACCGGTGTAAACTGAAACCCAGTTTATAATGCAAGTCAATGGGAAGTGAGGGAGATAGGTTCCAGGCCCCTCTCAAAATTGTCACAAATAACACCTAATGCATTATTTTTAAAGCTTTGAAATGAAGACTTTAAATGCTAAGCAGCATTATAAACCTAATAAAATAATCACACAACACAGAATATATCATTAAACTAAGTTAAATGAACAAAAACATTTGCTAAACAGCATTATAAACCTAATAAAATAATCACACAACACAGACTTCACTTGCATTTTTCTGAAAACAGTTCTTTCTATGCATTCCAATCTGGACTGATTTATAGACAGCAAGATCTTGTTCCTTTAAAATCTGCTCGATTGCTCAGGTCTGGTTAAACTGATTAATTTCAGCTTGCTTGGCTTTGCTGCAACACAAGCGGACAGCTCGGCCTACTGGCTATTTTAATAAATGCACTGCTTCTCAATACCTTTCAATATCAGTCACATGACTGGAAAAAAAGGTTGTTATTCTGAAACTGTGTAAATTGAACCGTTGTAAAACGAGGGCCACACATTATATATATATATATATATATACCCACTCACGATACTTACCGGGCCCTGGACAGGTCCGGTTAAAACTCACCGGGTCTTGAGGTCACTTAGGTTGAGAACCACTGTCTTAGATCATCTTCTTCTAAACAACTCTTAATTTCTTTTGTTTCTCCTCACTTACCAGTTTCTTCACCCACTATTAGTAGATGGGTCAAGAATGTTATGTTGGAAGCTGGGGTAGATGATATTTTTTCTTCACACTCTATTCGAGGAGCTTCAGCTTCTAAAGCCTTTTCTAAATCTGTTTCTTTACAGGATATTTTAAATGCTGCAGATTGGTCTGATGACAAAACTTTCAGACAATTTTATTTTAAACCTATTAACTCTATTCCTCAACAACTTGTTTTATAATTTTATTGTTATGTTATTTATTATTTTGCTTTAAACTTGCAAAATAGGAGTCTCTGTTCTTGTAATAAAATTCCGATTATCCTATTTTCATGACAGAATAATCTAGATTTTATTAAAGAGACAGAGACGAGTATTTTCCCTCCACTATTTGATATGTTCCCTACCCTAAAGTTTTAAGGATAGTATTTATGTAATTCTAATAATTCTTTATTGTTTTTCAGTGCCGAATCCTTCCTCTACAGGATTTTAAAAGTTTATCTAGAAAATCTGATTCATCTAAAAATGTTCTTCAATCAACTTCTTCAGTTTCATCTGGCAAGTTTTCTTTTTCTTCCTGGAGGAGTTTGAAGTTATTCTTCAATCAACCTTTTGTTTCATCGAAGTTCTTCATATTATTCTGGATTGTTTTTGCGGGACTGTTCCTGTTTTTATTCTTTTGGAATGATTTGTGTTTTCTTCGTTTGAGTGAGAAAAGAGGAGGTTTTGCTACTGTTTGGACTCTATATGGTTACTATGACTCATCTGATTGGTCCTTACTATCTCTGATCCACTAAAGGACTGTTCTCATTGGTCTCAACTATCTATTCATTGTTAACATATTTTTTTCTGTTAATATTCAAATGTTATTTCTTTAAATTGCTGTCTGAGTAGTAAAGTGAAAGGTAATGCAAAATACTCGTCTCTGTCTCTTTAATAAAATCTAGATTATTCCGTCATGAAAATAGGATAATCGAAATTATAATGGTAAAGCTAGACTATGGTACATTTATAGATATGTAATTTATACTCAAGTAATTACTTATTTTTCTTTTTTTTTCTCTCTCTGCTCTATTAAGCATGATGTGTCTGCTATCCCCAATTATGTAAATACTGTGTTAAATCCTGTTTTTTTTCTGTACCCTGAATTGGATTACCAATAAATAAATTGAAAAAAAAAAAGAAAATATAAAAGGGGATCCTAAACTCAAAATTATCCTTAAATAGACCTTTAAGATTTTTCCATCTTTCCTCATAAAGCTAGTTATGGTAGTTCAAAACAACTATACATCATCTACAAATGTGGCTTGTATATAAATATCCCAAACACAGGAGCTTTCAAGAGCTAACAAGCGAATCCAGGTGTATTTTGCATTTGAAGAAGATCCTTTTAAAACAACGCTCTCAGCTTAGACTGACCCAACCTCTAACACACTTGAATATTTATAACAAACCACACCATAAGCTTGAATGATCACAAATTTCATTACAGAAAGGCTACAAAGTCACATCCTACCAAAATTGTAAGAAATGTGACAGGCATTGCTAATGTACATATCAAAACGTCCATCTTGAATATTTAATTATTTTTAGTAAAAACATTTCAATGTACTTTCATTATTTATTGTGTACCCTTTTCTGTAATTAAACGTCCTCTGGACATTTTAGCCTTTCTATTGCCCCCCCCCTCAAAGAGGCTGCAGTATATACCCTGAATCGTGCAGCATGCTACACAACAATTGCTTAACGCGTGCAGAAACTCATTAATATATACCCTTAGCAGGATACCAGGAGATTTCCCGTTGAGCTGGCCAGTTACAATTTAAGGGAGTGGTGCTGCTGATCAGGAGATGCAGCTTTACGTATTATTTAGTCACAAAGGGGTAGTTTTATCGGATGCTGCAATCTACCCCCAAAGTTTCAGGTCCGCCTGCAACATAAGTTAAAAAGCAGCGGTTGTAAGACCGCTGCTCCTTAACTCATCATCATGTGATCGGGATGATTGACACCCGATTGGCCGCAAATCTGCAGGGGGTGGCATTGTACAAGCATTTCACAAGAAATGCTTGTGCAATGTTAAATGCCGACAGCGTATGCTGTTTGCATTTAGCGATGTTGGGCAGACATGATCCGCTACAGCAGATCATGTCCGCCCGACAGTTGATAAATCTACCCCAAAGTAATTCCTTGTACATTTTATTTACTAGACTCTTTGAATGGTTTCTAGTGTCAAGTCAAATCACACTGTGAGACAGGGACACGCTGTTTTGCGTGTGTTACAATAATAATTTTCACTCTGTAAAAAGGGAGTCATGGATGAAATTGGGTTGTAGGTGCCTATATAACAACAATCTGGCTTTTTTATACTACATACTAACAATTTAAATCTGAAACAAAATCCTACATTCTACGGACTCAATGGAAAATAGGGCTGGTCTTTCAAATTATTCCAGGGCTGCTTTTATTCCCAGTCCAGCACTGATCTCACAGAAGATGAGATAAGATAACCAATATTTTAAATGGAATATATCTGCACTGCAAAACAATGTAAATTCTGCTTAGAAAATTAAATTACCTATTTCTACAACACTCATTTTGCACACTTTTATTTCTTTTGCAGATATAGATAAAACATATTTTAAAGGGACTGTCTACTCCACAATTGTTATTGTTTAAAATGATAGATAATCCCTTTATTACCCATTCGCCTGTTTTGCATAAAAAATGCAGTTATATTAATACACTTTTTACCTCTGTGATTGCCTTGTATCTAAGCCTTTGCAGACTGCCCCCTTATTTCAGTTCAGACTTGCATTTTAGCCAATTAGCGTCCTCTCACTTGTACATCCAGGGTGTGGTCAAAGTGTTATCTATATGAAACACATGAAATTAGGCCCTCTAGCTGTGAAAAAATGCCAAATGCATTGAAATAAGGGGTGGCCTTCAAGGTTTAAGAAATTAGCATATGAGCCTACCTAGGTTTAGCTTTCAACAAAGAATACAAAGAGAACAAAGCAAATTTGATGATAAAGGTGAATTGGAAAGTTGTTGCATTCCATATCTTAATCATGAAAGTTTAATTTTGACTAGACTGTCCCTTTAATGCCCTTCACCTTACAATACCTGTAATAAGAGAATCCTCAATAAAAACAATGGAATCTGCAGGCATTACAGTGACACTTGCTGCTTAGTATTCCTATAGTCCAGACTTGGAAAACCTTTTGAGAGCTTGTGCCCAAATAGGCGATAATCTTCTAAAACGTCTCTGGTGCCCATGATATATATATTTTCTTTTACTTACAGTGACATTTAACAAACATTAACATTATTTTTCAAGTGATAACATATATTCACCATTAAAGCTTCAAGGGACAGTATACACCAATTTTCATATAATAGACACCACTATAAAGAATAATATGCACAGATACTGATAAAAAATCCAGTATAAAACCTTTTAAAAACTAACTTAGAAGCTCCCAGTTTAGCACTGTTGATGAGGTTAGGCTGGGACACCTAGTGAAAGGTGCTGAGAAATCAAAAAGAGCAGACACCTCCCCCCTTCTCTGGATATGAAAAGACAGATAACATAAACAGGAGCCTGCAGGAGTCTGTAAACGCGCGTATACATCTGACACTGTGGGGCTTGGTTACAATAACATCACAATGTTATTAAAAAATAAGCAAAACCATACATTGTTACAAAAACACTCCCCAATGGGCTATATAAATGGACCATCTATAAAACATTTATGCAAAGAAAAATATAGTGTACAATGTCCCTATAAAGTGAAGGTAAACTTTGCTGAATGAAAGCTTGGTTTTTAAAAATACTATTAAAAACAGGGGCACTTTCATTCATCAAAGTTTAGAAAGCAGCTGTTTTCATTAAAAACTTACCTTTGTTTTTTTCACAGCCATCAATGACTAATCCAGTTTCCTCCAATCACGGCATGGCCTCAGGCAATGACTACCCTGGGGGGAAAGCCGTGATTAGAGGAAGCTGGATTAGTCATTGATGATGTGTGAAGAGAGGATCTCCGTGTGGGGGAAGCTGCTCTGGCTGTCAAAAAAACAAAGGTAAGTTTTTAATCAAAATGGCTGCTTTCTAAACTTTGATGAATGAAAGTGCCCCTGTTTTTAATAGTATTTTTAAAAAACGGGTTTTCATTCATCAAAGTTTACCTTCACTTTAACTGCTCATAAAGCCTGGTTACAAAAGTAAAACAATTATTGCAGAAGTACCCAGGAAAAGCCAACTGTACAACTGTAGCCCAGAGGCAGTGCCAAAAATGCCAGTTTGGTCACTTGTGACATAGATCAACCCCTCCCGCCCCCTCTAGCCACACATTTTTTTTTAACAGGAAATGTAGTTTGTGGATTATCATTTCTGTGTTTAATTTCTTTCATTTCCTTGCAATTCTGCTTTGTGTTACAGGTTGTATTAGGTCACATCACATCTAATCATATTATATGATTTGAGTAAATGTAATCTAGTTTTCCATGCTGGAAAGGAAATCTTAAACCTAACAAGTCATGATGTTCGGTTAGATAATCACTTATTAATATCCCAAAGAGCATATATAACCATCGAGATTATTCATGTGAAGATGACTGTTTACTTCATGTAATTGGCCAATTTGGTTTGGTAGTGAATTAAAACAAAACGAGGTGAATTGTACAATAGAGAGAGGGTGTAGGCCTCTCAAAGTTAAACTGATACTGAACACTATGAAATTTGTATATTAATATTTTAATTATGTGCAATAAAACAACTTTGCAATATATTTTATTTATTTATTTTACCTCCTTTTCATGTCATAAAGCTCTAGAAAAAAAAATTGATTTTCTAATTCTAAGAGCTTCACCCTACTGACTTCTCAAGGCTAATCTTTGTAACTATATGTGCTTAATTAGATTTAACTATAGCAAGAAAAAAAAAAGTCTTTTGATTACAAGGTGTTTAAAGACAAGATTAATGGGACAGTGTAATGTAAAATGATATTACCTTTATTTGATGGAGTGTATTACATTGTTTACAAATAGCTCCTTTACCATTATTTTGTCATATTAAATAGCTGATTTTGCATATGGAAACTGCCACCTATAATGAATATGATAGTTACTACATTTTCTTTTTCAATTACTCTTTCTGAGTATTGTTTTTTGTGTATGCAGACACAGATAATATAGAGGACCTTTAAGTATAGGGGAAAGATAAAATCTTCTTTGAAGCTCAGCCCATTTTAATAGGTTGTGGTTTTAATGAGCACAAATAGATATTTAATATATAAAAATATACCTAAGGGAGCAAAGTCATTAAAAAAAACCCTATGAGGAAACCACTTTTACAATACACTGTCCCTTTAAGCAAGAACGACATGTTACAAAATATCTGTCCATGATCACTATAGAAACCGAAAGCGAACAAGCCCTGTCTTTTCTAATTATGAAACTAATATGCAAACGAATACTTCTGAGATCGAATGTTGCATTGTGTGAGTCACAATTACTTTTTATTCTTAAAGTCAATACATACATTATTGAACTAGGGATTCTAGGAGGTTGGTATTGTGAATATAAACAACTAACGCAACCGAATGTGGAGTCTTTATTTAAACAATCAAATTTGTCCAAAGCAGATGCAGAAGGCATATGTATATACACAATAATCAGCAGCTGTGCCTTGCTAGATCACAAAACTAACACAAGATATTCCCAGATGTTATTATGACAATCAGCAAAACTGGTGACAACATGTTTGCAAACAGGCATAGCTCTTAACCCTTTAACTCCCTTATGCCGTTCTATTCTGTCATAATTACACTGGGCTTTAGAGCCATTATGACGGAATAGAACGTCATAGCTAACGGCTGCCCTGAAGCCTTCTGTGCTTCCTGGATTTGATCACGGTCTGGAGGGCATTCCTAGGATTATAGGGACGCCCCCCAGACCCGATCCAATAATTGAAATCTCGCGATCGTGCACACAGTTGTTCCGATGTAGACACTTTAACCCCGGCAGGAAAGGGTTAAAGAGACAATAAACACCTTGATCTTTGTTTTATATCAAATGCTTAGCTATGTCTTATAAAACAACTTTGAAATATACTTTCACTATTTATTTTACTCCCTTCTCATGTAATTTACCTCTGAAACGTGTGGATTTTCTAATTATCAGAGTTTGAAAAGAACACTGCAGATGCCTTGAGGCTAACTCTGCTACATATCTGTCTCTAATTAGCTTTAACTAATAAGAAACGCAGAACAACACATTCTTTACTAACAATATGACCGAATAAGACAATTGGTGGGCGAAGTTTGGCTATTGAAAAATAGTTGCAGCAAATAAGATGTTAATTTCTATTAAAAATGTTATGATATGGCTGATATGCTATTCTTTATATGTCTTGCAATCAAAAGGTCTTTACTATTCCTTTAAATCAATACACAGAACAGCAATCAAACTTCCTATTAGAAAAATAATCATATGATCCATATGTCATAGAAACGCCAGTACTGAGCTAAGATAAGCCAAGAAAAACAACAGTCAATACGTAACTAGAAAATCATATACTAAAAAAATAATGATGCTTTAAATAAAAGAATAAAACAAATCAGTACATAGATTTTTGTATTAATAAATTACTTTTAAATTAAAAAAGGAAAAACTCTATAAAATATAAGCTTTCATTGTTCAAGAGAGCATGCAATTTCAAGAAATTTTGTTGTTTACTTCTATTATTAAATCTACTTTACATTCTTTGTTGAAAAGCATACCTAGATAGGCTCAGGAGCAATGCACTACCAGCCTTGCGTTGAATATGTATGCACCGTAACTCCCTGGAAGTCTTAACAAACACCTAACGCATGCGCAATATCTACCTGTCAACCACCATCCCCCACTGCAATAACTAAATAAAATTGATTAAATACCCTAGTCCGCCATCCCCCCACAACGCAATAAACCTAATTAAACTATTAACCCCTAAACCGCCACCCCCACAACACAATATACCCAATTAAACTATTAACCCCTAATCTGCCAAACCCCACATGCAAAGTACCTAATAAAGTTATTAACCCCTAATCTGCCATCCCCCACAACGCAAAGTATCTAATTACACTATTAACCCCTAATCATCCATCCCCCCTCAACGCAAAGTATCTAATAACACTATTAACCCCTAATCCACCCCCACAACGCAAAGTATCTAATAACACTATTAACCAATTATCTGCCAACCCCCCACAACGCAATCTACCTATTAACACTATTAACCCCTAAACCGCCAACCCTCCACAAAAGCAATATACCTAATTAACACCTAAACCGCCATCCCCCCACAACACAAATAACTAATCTAATCACTAAACCCCCTAACCTAACGCCCCCTAAATTAACCCCAATTACATAAAATAAAAAAAGACTACCTTACTAATAAATTAATAAAAAATTAACCAAAAAAAAACCTAACTTAAAAGGGCAATCAGCTCTTTTGCTGCCCATTAAAATAAAAAAGCCCTAATCTAAACTCCCCCCCCCAAAAAAACCTAACTCTAACCCCGAAATAGGTACTCACCATTCCTGAAGTCCGGCGGTGAAGGTCTTTATCCAGGTGGCTCCATCTTCATCCAGCACGGGGACATCTTCATTCTTCATCCGGAGCGAAGGCTGCACGGAGCAGGAATGGCGGCCGCGGAGACATCCAGCATGGAGGTACCCCAATATAAAACAGGTACCTTGCATTCCATCTTTAGTGTGCGGCAGAGATCACATAAAGAGGATCCTCCATGCTGGATGTCTCCACGGCCCCTGTTGCTGCTCCGCGGCCGCTATTCCTGCTTCGCTCCGCCTTTGCTCCGGATGAAGAAAGAAAATGTCCCCGTGCTGGATGAAGATGGAGCCGCCTGGAAGACCTTCACCATCTTTTTTTAGATAAGGGGTTTTTTATTTTTAAAGGCAGCAAAAGAGTTGATTGCCATTTTAAGGGCAATGCCCATACAAATGCCCCTTTAGGTTTTTTAGAGTTATTTTTTTTTATTTTGGGGGGGGGGTTTACTTTTATAGGGTAATTTGTACTTTATTTAGGTAAAACAGCTGATCGCTTTAGGGCATTGCCCAACAAAAAGCTCTTTTAAGGGCTTTTGGTAGTTTAGTGTTAGATTAGGGGGTGTTTTTATTTTGGGGTGTCTTTTTTTATAGGGGTATTAGATTAGGTTTAATTTTTTTAATTTTGGATAATTTGGTTTATTATTATAGGGGTTTTGACGTCTCAGGTTTATTTTTGGGAGGCGGGTTAGACTTTAACGTGCGATACAACATTTTTATGTTTTTTTCTTAGGCGCCGGTAGATCATAAACTGCCGTAAGTCACTGGCCACTCCAGAAAAGTGTATTTCCGCACATTTCTGAACATCGCCACTTTATCCGACTTACGGCAGTATATGATCTGCCGGCACCGTATATGTGATTCACCCACTATGCGAGGTGAATTTACGGGTGGCGTGGGTTTCAGCAGTTGCACTGAAACCTATGCCGCATATGTAATCTCGCCCCAGATCTGTTCAGCTAGGTCCCAGTAGAGCATTGCTGTTGTAGAGCTGACTATTAAACTATGTGTTTAACCTCTTTGCAGGGTTAAACACATGGTTAAATGCAAGTATTAATGCAATAATAAAATGCTCAACAGATTAGAGCATTTTCTTTATGGTTTGTAGAAAAAAAGAAGGAAATATACTTTTGTTATTCATTTGACCTGTTTCCCAGTTATCTACCTCTTACTTGCATCTTTGCTATTTCCCCCAGACAGCCTGGAGTGCATACTGTAGACTACAAATTGTCTAACCATGCAACAAGCTACACAGTGCTTAGATAGGTGCAGGATGTCTTTTATATAGGCTGTAAAGGGACAGTGTACTCTAATATGTTCTTCCCTTTAATGTGTTCCTAATTATCCATTTTGTATTAAATTGTTTACAAAAACTCCTCCACCTTTATTTTCTCAATTGCAATAGCTGATTTTGCCTTTTTCTATCCCCACCTATACTGAACAGTTCTAAACTTAATTCCTGGTAACAAAAAAAATAAAATAAAATAATGTAAACAAGACGATTTAGATAAAATAATGCTCCTAGTGGGGGGCATTGATAGAGAGGTGCAAACATGTTCATTTTCCATTGTTCTAAGATAAGGGGACTTTTTGTACACCATTAGACAGATAAGATAGAGGGGCATTCTCTCCTTACAAGATCAGCCCAATGTTTTAGGTTGTAGTTTCAGTTAGCAGAAACAGCTATTTTATATACAATAATATACATAAAGGATCAATTTCCCATACATTTTAAACTGTGCAGCTGGTATTTACAAGTAACTGGAAACACATTAAAGGGACATGAAAGCCACATTTTTTCTTTCATGATTTAGAAAGAGCATGCATTTTTAAACAACTTTCTAATTTACTTCTATTATCTAATTTGTTTTATTCTCTTGATATTCTTTGCTGAAAAGCATATCTAGATAGGCTCAGTAGCTGCTGATTGGTTCCTGCACTTAGAAGCCTCATGTGATTGGCTCACCCATGTGCATTGCTTTTTCTTCAACTAAGAATATCTAAAAAATGAAGCAAAATAAATAATAGAAGTAAATTGTAATGTTGTTTACATATGTGTTCTCTATCTTAATAATGAAAGAAAATGTTAGGGTTTAGTGTCCCTTTAAGGAAAAAAAACTAATTTACAGTACATTGTCCCCTTAAACATAGTAACGGAGGGTGTCCCTCTGGACTGCTCCAATATAGTAAAATCCTATAACTAAATTACAGTTTTACACGTTTTTTTTAATTTATATTGCAGATGTTTTAATGTAGTGCCAATCTGTAGTGGCAGGACCCAGCTGTGTGGCAACCACTGCTGATTAGCTCAATGACATTTTCCACTCTGTAGGTCTAGAGGGGTACTTTAACCCTTTGAGGAGGTAGTACAAAATGACTTGCAGAGTGACTAATGAATTAGAACATGTATTTTTCCACTGCAATGACCCTTTAAATCTTCATTTAAAAGGAATCTATTCTACACCCTTATTCCACAGCACTATAATAAATGACCTACTCAATTAAAAAGGACAGTAAGACAGTGATGAATAATTTATCTAATAATTCCATAATAAGGTGACTTGTTTTGTAGTTATATTAATTAAAAAAAAACACATTACCTTTTATTACATTTTAACTTTATGGTTCTCATTACTACTTGTAAGAATTTCCTTAAAAAAAATATTAAATGGCAGCTCAGATGATTTTTCTCAAGACTTTTGCAGAAAATTATTATTAATTTGACAAACAATAATTAAGTTGTAAATGTCTGACATTTGTTCAATAACGGAACAAATCAAATGACCGAATACAACATTAGTTCATTTTATCTAATAGAGAAACTTATTAACGCATAATTGAACACATGAACACATTTTGTAATATTGTAACTTATTTGTTAACACATTTTTAATTTGTCAAATATATCCCTTCTTTTTCTAAGGCATTCCAAACCTTTAATGATGTACGAGTTAGTAAACCTGTTCAAATTAATAAACAATATATCAGGAAAATATGATTGTACTGTATTTGATTTTTTTTAGAAACAGGCGTTCATAGGAATTTCTTTCATGTAATTAGCAAGAGTCCATGAGCTAGTGACGTATGGGATATACATTCCTACCAGGAGGGGCAAAGTTTGCCAAACCTTAAAATGCCTATAAATACACCCCTCACCACACCCACAATTCAGTTTTACAAACTTTGCCTCCGATGGAGGTGGTGAAGTAAGTTTGTGCTAGATTCTACGTTGATATGCGCTCCGCAGCAAGTTGGAGCCCGGTTTTCCTCTCAGCGTGCAGTGAATGTCAGAGGGATGTGAGGAGAGTATTGCCTATTTGAATGCAGTGATCTCCTTCTAAGGGGTCTATTTCATAGGTTCTCTGTTATCGGTCGTAGAGATTCATCTCTTACCTCCCTTTTCAGATCGACGATATACTCTTATATATACCATTACCTCTACTGATTCTCGTTTCAGTACTGGTTTGGCTATCTGCTATATGTAGATGAGTGTCCTGGGGTAAGTAAGTCTTATTTTCTGTGACACTCCTAGCTATGGTTGGGCACTTTGTTTATAAAGTTCTAAATATATGTATTCAAACATTTATTTGCCTTGACTCAGAATGTTCAACTTTCCTTATTTTTCAGACAGTCAGTTTCATATTTGGGATAATGCATTTTAATTTAACATTTTTTACCTTAAAATTTGACTTTTTCCCTGTGGGCTGTTAGGCTCGCGGGGGCTGAAAATGCTTCATTTTATTGCGTCATTCTTGGCGCGGACTTTTTTGGCGCAAAAATTCTATTTCCGTTTCCGGCGTCATACGTGTCGCCGGAAGTTGCGTCATTCTTTGACGTTATTTTGCGCCAAAAATGTCGGCGTTCCGGATGTGGCATCATTTTTGGCGCCAAAAAGCATTTAGGCGCCAAATAATGTGGGCGTCTTATTTGGCGCGAAAAAATATGGGCGTCACTTTTGTCTCCACATTATTTAAGTCTCATTTTTTATTGCTTCTGGTTGCTAGAAGCTTGTTCTTTGGCATTTTTTCCCATTCCTGAAACTGTCATTTAAGGAATTTGATCAATTTTGCTTTATATGTTGTTTTTTTCTTTTACATATTGCAAGATGTTCCACGTTGCAACTGAGTCAGAAGATACTTCAGGAAAATCACTGCACAGTGCTGGAGCCACCAAGCTAAGTGTATCTGCTATAAACTTTTGGTATCTGTTTCTCCAGCTGTTATTTGTATTGCATGTCATGTCAAACTTATTAATGCAGATAAAATTTCCTTTAGTACTGTTACATTACCTGTTGCTGTTCCGTCAACATCTAATTTTCAGAGTGTTCCTGATAACATAAGAGATTTTATTTTTTAAATCCATTAAGAAGGCTATGTCTGTTATTTCTCCTTCTAGTATACATAAAAGTCTTTTAAAACTTCTCTTTTTTCAGATGAATTTTTAAATGAACATCATCATTCTGATACTGATAATGGTTCTTCTGGTTCAGAGGTTTCTGTCTCAGAGGTTGATGCTGATAAATCTTTGTATTTGTTCAAGATGGAATTTATTCGTTCTTTACTTAAAGAAGTGTTATTTGCATTAGAAATAGAGGATTCTGGTCCTCTTGATACTAAATGTAAACGTTTAAATAAGGTTTTTAAATCTCCTGTAGTTATTCCAGAAGTGTTTTATCTCCCTGATGCTATTTCTGAAGTAATTTCCAGGGAATGGAATAATTTGGGTAATTTATTTACTCCTTCTAGACGTTTAAGCAAATTATATCCTGTGCCATCTGACAGATTAGAGTTTTTTGGGACAAAAATCCCTAAGGTTATGGGGCTGTCTCTACTCCTGCTAATGTACTACTATTCCTACGGCAGATAGTACTTCATTTAAGGATCCTTTAGATAGGAAAATTGAATCCTTTCTAAGAAAAGCTTACTTATGTTCAGGTAATCTTCTTAGACCTGCTATATTTTTAGCGGATGTTGCTGCAGCTTCAACTTTTTGGTTAGAAGCTTTAGCGCAACAAGTAACAGATCATAATTTTATATCATTATTATTATTCTATAACATGCTAATAATTTTATTGGTGATACCATCTTCTGATATCATTAGAGTTGATGTCAGGTATATGTCTCTAGCTATTTTAGCTAGAAAAGCTTTATGGATTAAACTTGGAATGCTGACATGTCTTCTAAGTCAACTTTGCTTTCCCTTTCTTTCCAGGGTAAATAATCATTTTCGTTCCTTTCCTCACAAGGAACAAAAGCCTGATCCTTCATCCTCAGGAGCGGTATCAGTTTGGAAACTATTTCCAGTTTGGAATATATCCAAGCCTTATAGAAACCTATAGCCAGCTCCTAAGTACCTATGAAGGTGCGGCCCTTATTCCAGCTCAGCTGGTATGGGGCAGATTACGTTTTCTTCAAAGAAATTTGGATCAATTCCGTTCTTAATCTCTGGTTTCAGAAACATTGTTTCAGAAAGGTACAGAATTGGCTTCAAGTTAAGGCCTCCTGCTAAGAGATTCTTTTCTTTCCCGTGTCCCAGTTAACACAGCAAGGCTCAGCATTTCTGAAATGTGTTTCAGATCTAGAGTTGGCTGGAGTATTTATGCCAGTTCCAGTTCTGGAACAGGGGCTGGGGTTTTATTTTATCTCTTCATTGTACCAAAGAAGGTCAATTCCTTCAGACCAGTTCCGGATCTATCATTATTGAATCGTTATGTTAGGATACCAACATTCAAGATGGTTACTGTAGGACTATCCTGCCTTTTGTTTAGCAAGGGCATTATATGTCTACAATAGATTTACAGGATGTGTATCTGCATATTCCGATTCATCCAGATCACTTTTAGTGTCTGAGATTCTCTTTTTAGACAAGCATTACCAGTTTTGTGGCTCTACCGTTTGGCCTAGCCTCAGTTCCAAGAATTTTTTTCAAAGGTTCTCGGTGCCCTTCTTTCTGTAATCAGAGAATAGGGTTTTGGTATTTCCTTATTTGGACGATATCTTGGTACTTGCTCAGTCTTCTCATTTTCGAAGAATCTCATACGAATCGACTTGTGTTGTTTCTTCAAGTTCATGGTTGGAGGATCAATTTACCATTCAGTTCATTGATTCCTCAGACAAGGGTAACCTTTTTAGGTTTCTAGATACATTCAGTGTCTATGACTCTGTCCTTGTCAGACAAGAGAAGTTTAACATTGATATTCAGCTTGTCAAAACCTTCAGTCACAATCATTCCCTTTGGTAGCCTTATGCATGGAAATGTTGGGTCTTAGGACTGCCGCATCAGATGCGATCTCCTTTGCTCGTTTTCACATGCGACCTCTTCAGCTCTGTATGCTGAACCAATGGTGCAGGGATTACTCAAAGATATCTCAATTAATATCTTTAAACCGATTTTACAACACTCTCTGACATGGTGGACAGATCACCATCGTTTAGTTCAGGGGGCTTCTTTGTTCTTCCGACCTGGACTATAATCTCAACAGATGCAAGTCGTACAGGTTGGGGAGCTGTGTGGGGGTATCTGACGGCACAAGGGGTTTGGGAATCTCAGGAGGTGAGATTTCCGATCAATATTTTGGAACTCCGTGCAATTTTCAGAGCTCTTCAGTCTTGGCCTCTTCTGAAGAGAGAGTTGTTCATTTGTTTTCAGATAGACAATGTCACAACTGTGGCATACTTCAATCATCAAGGAGGGACTCACAGTCCTCTGGCTATGAAAGAAGTATCTCGAATTTTGGTTTGGGCGGAATCCAGCTCCTGTCTAATCTCTGCGGTTCATATCCCAGGTATGGACAATTGGAAAGCGGATTATCTCAGTCGCCAAACGTTGCATCCGGGCGAATGGTCTCTTCACCCAGAGGTATTTCTTCAGATTGTTCAAATGTGGGAACTTCCAGAAATAGATCTGATGGCTTCTCATCTAAACAAGAAACTTCCCAGGTATCTGTCCAGATCCCGGGATCCTCAGGCGGAGGCAGTGGATGCATTATCACTTCCTTGGAAGTATCATCCTGCCTATATCTTTCCGCCTCTAGTTCTTCTTCCAAGAGTAATCTCCAAGATTCTGAAGGAATGCTCGTTTGTTCTGCTGGTAGCTCCGGCATGGCCTCACAGGTTTTGGTATGCGGATCTTGTCCGGATGGCCTCTTGCCAACCGTGGACTCTTCCGTTAAGACCAGACCTTCTGTCTCAAGGTCCTTTTTTCCATCAGGATCTGAAATCCTTAAATTTAAAGGTATGGAGATTGAACGCTTGATTCTTGGTCAAAGAGGTTTCTCTGACTCTGTGATTAATACTATGTTACAGGCTCGTAAATCTGTATCCAGAGAGATATATTATAGAGTCTGGAAGACTTATATTTCTTGGTGTCTTTCTCATCATTTTTCTTGGCATTCTTTTAGAATACCGAGAATATTACAGTTTCTTCAGGATGGTTTAGATAAGGGTTTGTCCGCAAGTTCCTTGAAAGGTCAAATCTCTGCTCTTTCTGTTCTTTTTCACAGAAAGATTGCTATTCTTCCTGATATTCATTGTTTTGTACAAGCTTTGGTTCGTATAAAGCCTGTCATTAAGTCAATTTCTCCTCCTTGGAGTTTGAATTTGGTTCTGGGGGCTCTTCAAGCTCCTCCATTTGAACCTATGCATTCATTGGATATTAAATTACTTTCTTGGAAAGTTTTGTTCCTTTTGGCCATCTCTTCTGCCAGAAGAGTTTCTGAATTATCTGCTCTTTCTTGTGAGTCTCCTTTTCTGATTTTTCATCAGGATAAGGCGGTGTTGCGAACTTCTTTTGAATTTTTACCTAAGTTGTGAATTCCAACAACATTAGTAGAGACATTGTGGTTCCTTCATTATGTCTTAATCCTAAGAATTCTAAGGAGAAATCGTTGCATTCTTTGGATGTTATTAGAGCTTTGAAATATTATGTTGAAGCTACTAAGTCTTTCCGAAAGACTTCTAGTTTATTTGTTATCTTTTCCGGTTTTAGAAAGGCCAGAAAACTTCTGCCATTTCTTTGGCATCTTGGTTGAAATCTTTAATTCATCTTGCCTATGTGGAGTCGGGTAAGACTCCGCCTCATAGGATTACAGCTCATTCTACTAGGTCAGTTTCTACTTCCTGGGCGTTTAGGAATAAAGCTTCGGTTGATCAGATTTGCAAAGCGGCAACTTGGTCCTCTTTGCATACTTTTACCAAATTCTACCATTTTGTTGTATTTTCTTCTTCTGAAGCAGTTTTTGGTAGAAAAGTACTTCAGGCAGCGGTTTCAGTTTGAATCTTCTGCTTATGTTTTTCATTAAACTTTATTTTGGGTGTGGATTATTTTCAGCAGGAATTGGCTGTCTTTATTTTATCCCTCCCTCTCTAGTGACTCTTGTGTGGAAAGATCCACATCTTGGGTAGTCATTATCCCATACGTCACTAGCTCATGGACTCTTGCTAATTACATGAAAGAAAACATAATTTATGTAAGAACTTACCTGATAAATTCATTTCTTTCATATTAGCAAGAGTCCATGAGGCCCGCCCTTTTTTTGTGGTGGTTATGATTTTTTTGTATAAAGCACAATTATTCCAATTCCTTATTTTATATGCTTTCGCACTTTTTTCTTATCACCCCACTTCTTGGCTATTCGTTAAACTGATTTGTGGGTGTGGTGAGGGGTGTATTTATAGGCATTTTAAGGTTTGGGAAACTTTGCCCCTCCTGGTAGGAATGTATATCCCATACGTCACTAGCTCATGGACTCTTGCTAATATGAAAGAAATGAATTTATCAGGTAAGTTCTTACATAAATTATGTTTTTCAACCCCTTAATGACCAGCACTGTACAGCGTATATGGCGCTGGTCGTTTAACCCTATACGGCGGCTGTGTCCTGGGCTGTTAGCATGCTTGTCTCACCCCTGTCAGCGTGATCACGCTATTTCTGCATGCTGCAGATTGAGGCATTGCAGAAATAGTGTAATGAGGGCCTCCTAAGGCTGGCTAGCGATTGCAGAGACAGGATGTCCCTGTAATCCCATGCCTCCCAGTGGGGTGCCTCCATTCAGGACATACACTCTGCGGTCAGCATGTATATCAGCAGCTGCTGTGAGGCTAGCCAGCAGCAGTATAGTCAATGTCAAAAACAACAGTATACAATCACTGTGACAGCCAGTCACAGTGACTGTATACTTAAAGTAGATCCTAGACACTAGCTGGTACCAGGCTCATTGGGCAATCACTGGATTCCTCAGGAGAGAGGCAGTCCAGTGATGCCCAAAAACTGCCCCATGGCCATGTGATCACTGTGACAGCCAGTAATGACAAGCCTTTGTTTGTTAAAAATGGCTTTTCTTGGCCCCTCCCATTCTCTCCCAGTAAACACATACAGTGAAAAGATTGTAACATTTATATTAATAAAGTGTTTTTATGCATCTTTTAATACATTTTATTTTAATAAAGTTTATTTTATTATAATTTTATTTTGATAGTTATTTTTGTTTTTTTCACACCTAAATTTTATTTTCTGCCCTTGGCGATAAAGGGGTTAAACATAATTTTTCAAACTACCTCTAGATAAAAAGCCTGGTGTGGCTAAATTCTACAAATATATATACTTTTGTGTAGCAGTTTTGAATTGGGTGACTGCTATTTAGCTTACAGTCCAAGCATAGCAAATTTAAATGTTAAAGGGACAGTAAAGTAAAATTAATCTTAAACGTATTGTATAGATCATGAAGTTTTAAACAACTTTCCAATATATGTGTATTATCAATTTTGCTTAGTTTCTTGACATCCTTTCTTAAAGGGTAATCCCAGGTGATTTTAGGAGCGTGTACGCATCATCTGTCAGAACTGCTATAGACGTGCACACTCCTGAACTCCGATAAGCCTAATAAGATTTATGTCTTAACAAAGGATACCAAGAGAACAAAGTAAATTTTATATTAGAAGTAAATTGGAAGGTTGTTTAAAATGGCATGCTCTTTCTGAATCATGAAAGTTCATTTTGACTGTATTGTCTTGTTAAACCAATAAGTCCATTTTTGTATTATTTGTCCTATATTTCCTAAATATCAGTTGGAAACCTAGACATATGGGGGCCGATTTAACAATGTGCAAACATGTCTTCCGCACATTGACAAATGCTGACAGCATACCCTGTCGGCATTTATCATTGCACAAGCATTTCATTGCACAAGCATTCCTCCTTTAGCGTTTTAAAGTTGGTTCGGTCTACTTCAAATGACAGGATCAGGTCACAGCTCCTGACTACTCCTTACTTGATTTTACAGCCACCAATATCTTGTATCAATCAATTCAGCCAATTGATTTTCTCCCCTCAGGCACTGGGGCTTTGTGCGGCTCTATTGACACGAAGGTGAAACGCATGTAGCTGGTGTTTGTTAACAGTCAAATTGGCTGAATTGAAGGGTCAATTGCCCTTTGAAAACCCACCTACTTAGAGAGGCTAACCACCGGTTCTCTGATAGCTGCGCTTCATACTAATCAACAATATAAACAACTGTTTTGTATAATTACACCATGTGACATGTCCCTCACCTCTTATGTTCCCCAACCCTTCAGCTGTGAGCTGTGATCCTCCCCTTCCTGTTTTTGTTTTGTTTGGTCGGTTTTATGTATCAGTGTACTTTACTATGAACATTATAGACTGTGACTTATGTACCCAGCACTATGGAATTTTGCCAACAGAGAACATTGGTACTTACCTGCAATGCACAATGATAGGGTGGTTTCCGGTTTGTTGCTGTTGTTTTTGGACAGCTGCAATAAGGTCAATCATTCCTTTCCCTTCAGCAGGGATTCCTATTTCAGGCCAGCCATGAAAATGAAACTGCCGCACCAGCCGAGTCTGTTTCTCCTGAATACAATGCTTTGTTATTCTCATTCCATCTGACATTATAGCTCCATAGTAAAATACATTAGATTTCCACCACACTTCACATGTACAGTACAATTAAACCTTTATTGCTAGTATTGGAGGCAGAGTTTGAATTAGAGATAACAATGTGCAAGGTAAATATACACAACAAAATATCTTTGTGTGACAGTGAATTTATGGCTTAAAGTGAAGGTAAACTTTGATGAATGAAAGCCGGGTTTTTAAAAATACTATTAAAAACAGGGGCACATTCATTCATCAAAGTTTAGAAAGCAGCCGTTTTGTTTAAAAAACGTACCTCTCTTCTTTTCACAGCCGGAGCAGCTTCCCCCGCCCGCAGATCCTTTCTTCACACCTCATCAATGACTAATCTGGCTTCCTTCAATCACGGCATGGCCTCAGGCAATGACTCCCCATGGCCTCAGGCAATTGGAGGAAGCCGGATTAGTCATTGATGAGGTGTGAAGAGAGGATCTCCGGGTGAGGGAAGCTGCTCTGGCTGCGAGAAGAACAAAGGTAAGTTTTTTAATCAAAATAGCTGCTTTCTAAAACTTTGATGAATGAAAGTGCCCCTGTTTTTAAAAATACTATTAAAAACAGGGGCACTTTTTTATTCATCAAAGTTTACCTTCACTTTAAGCTACTGAGAAAACACCCATTTCTTTTGCAAGATGTACAGAGTCCACGGTTTCATCCTTACTTGTGGGATATTATCCTTCCCAACAGGAAGTGGCAAAGAGAGCACCCACAGCAGAGCTGTCTATATAGCTCCCCCCTTAACTCCACCCCCCAGTCATTCTCTTTGCCGGCTCTAAGCAGGAAGGGTAAAGTGAAAGAGGTGATAAACTGTTAGTTTTTATTTTATCTTCAAGCAAGAGTTTGTTATTTTTAAATGGTACCGGTGTTGTACTATTTACTCTCAGGCAGGAGATTGATGAAGATTTCTGCCTAGAGGATGATGATCTTAGCATTTGTAACTAAGGTCCACTGCTGTTCTCACAGAAGCTGAGGAGTACAGGAAAACCTCAGTGTGAGGAATGGTTTCTTACTATACAGCAATGAGGTATGTTCAGTCGTTTTTTCTGGAGAGACTGTGATATTTCAGAAAGGCTGACAGTATCCCCATGAGGGAAGGGTAATCAGTAATCCTAGTCTTATAAGGGGCATTACTAAGCTTGCATAAAGGGGCTAAACTTATGGTCGACACTCAGTTTGAATAACAAATATAGCAAACGGTTGTGTGTTCTGGGAGTACGGTTCATAACACTTTAAGGGACAACTGTATTGAGGGTACACTTGGCTTTTTGGGGTTTTTATAACCCACATGACTGTAAAAATGCCTGGTATGTTTCTTTGAAGGCCTTAGTAACATCAAGTGCGATGGGCGGGGCCTATTTTTGCACCTCAGTTGTGCAGTTGTTTTCTCTAGATAAGCAGCAAGCTACAGCACCGGAGGGTCCTGGTGAACTTCTTGGGCCAAATCGAAGCTTTATCCCCACATTACCAATCCCTAAGGGCAGGTAGGCGCCACAGCAGAGCTGTGGCAAGGTGCTGAAGGGTTTTACCGGTTTTGACACTTTGTCAATCCGGTTTCCTTATTTGGGGGTTAATTGGTTAAATTGCTTGTGGTGCAATCTTACTAAAGCTTATTCATTATACTGTGAAAATTTCGGAAGATTTGAGATAATTTTAAGCAGTTTTGCAGTTTGTGTATGCCTTTTTTTCTCTTAAAGGCACAGTACCGTTTTTTATCATTGTTGTTTTTTCATTAAATAAAGTGTTTTCCAAGCTTGCTTGTCTCATTACCAGCCTGTTCAACATGTCTGACATTGAAGAAACTCGTTGCTCAATATGTTTAGAAGCCATTGTGGAACCCCCTCTTAAAATGTGTCCCACATATTTTGACTTATAAGAGTTTGGCACTGGATGATTCTCAGACAGAAGGAAATCAGGTTTTGCCATCTAGTTCTCCCCAAGTGTCACAACTAGTGACTAATTAGACTAATTATTTCACCTTGCAAGATATGGCCTCAGTTATGAACACTACCCTCACAGAGGTGTTAAACTGCCTGGGTTGCAAGGGAAGCGCAGTAGCTCTGGGTTAAGAACAAATGCTGAGCCTTCTGACGCTTTAGTAGCCGTATCCGATATACCATCACAATGTTCAGAGGTGGGGATGAGGGATTTGCTATCTGAGGGAGAGATTTCTGATTCAGGAAAGATGTTCCCTCAGACAGATTCAGATATGACGGCATTTAAATTTAAGCTAGAACACCTCTGCTTACTGCTCAGGGAGGTTTTAGCGACTCTGGATGATTGTGACCCTATTGTAGTTCCAGAGAAATTGTGTAAAATGGACAAATATTTAGAGGTTCCTGTGTACACTGATGTTTTTCCGGTCGCTAAGAGGATTTCGGACATTGTTACTAAGGAGTGGGATAGACCAGGTATTCCGTTCGCTCCCCCTCCGGTTTTTAAGAAGATGTTTCCTATACCTGACACCATGCGGGACTTATGGCAGACGGTCCCTAAGGTGGAGGGAGCTATTTCTACTCTGGCTAAGCGTACAACTATACCTATTGAGGACAGTTGTGCTTTCAAAGATCCTATGGATAAAAAATTAGAGGGTCTCAAAGAAAATTTTTGTTCATCAGGGTTTTCTTCTCCAGCCTATAGCGTGCATTGTTCCCGTAACCACTGCAGCTGCCTTTTGGTTTGAGGCTCTGGAAGAGGCTCTTCAGGTAGAGACCCCATTAGATGATATTCTGGATAGAATTAGGGCTCTTAAAGGGACACTGTACCCAAAATTTTTCTTTCGTGATTCAGATAGAG
This sequence comes from Bombina bombina, assembly GCF_027579735.1. Lineage (NCBI taxonomy): Eukaryota > Metazoa > Chordata > Amphibia > Anura > Bombinatoridae > Bombina > Bombina bombina. Next base: position 180,891,401 of record NC_069507.1, read on the forward strand.
CATGAAATTTTAAGCAACTTTCTAATTTACTCCTATTATCAAATTTTCTTCATTCTCTTGGTATCTTTATTTGAAATGCAAGAATGTAAGTTTAGATGCCGGCCCATTTTTGGTGAACAACCTGGGTTGTCCTTGCTGATTGGTGGATAAATCCATCCACCAATAAAAAAGTGCTGTCCAGAGTACTGAAACAAAAAAAAAGTTTAGATGCCTTCTTTTTCAAATAATGATAGCAAGAGAACGAAGAAAAATTGATAATAGGAGTAAATTAGAAAGTTGCTTAAAATTGCATGCTCTTTCTGAATTACAAAAGAAAAAATTTGGGTAAGTGTCCCTTTAAGCTATCTAATTCTTTCATTACAGACGCTGCTTTTCATCTGGCTAAATTAGCGGCAAAGAATTCAGGTTTTGCCATTTTAGTGCGTAGAGCGTTATGGTTTAAATCCTGGTCGGCTGATGTGTCATCAAAATCTAAACTTTTGACCATACCTTTCAAGGGTAAGACCCTATTCGTGCCTGAACTGAAAGAGATCATTTCAGATATCACTGGAGGGAAGGGTCATGCCCTCCCTCAGGATAAGTCAAATAAGATGAGGACCAAACAAAATAATTTTCGTTCCTTTCAAAACTTTAAGGGTGGTCCCGCTTCTTCTTCCCCTGCTGCAAAGCAAGAGGGGAACTTTGCCCAATCCAAGCCAGTCTGGAGACCTAACCAGGCTTGGAACAAGGGTAAACAGGCCAAGAAGCCTGCTGCTGCTACCAAGACAGCATGAAGGGGTAGCCCCCGATCCAGGACCGGATCTAGTAGAGGGCAGACTCTCTCTCTTTGCTCAGGCTTGGGTAAGAGACGTTCAGGACTCCTGGGCTGTAGAAATCGTAACCCAGGGGTATCTTCTGGATTTCAAAGATTCTCCTCCAAGGGGGAGATTCCATCTTTCTCAATTGTCTGTAAACCAGACAAAAAGAGAGGCTTTCTTACGCTGTGTAGACTATCTATTTACCATGGGAGTGATCTGCCCGGTTCCAAAAACAGAACAGGGGCAAGGGTTCTACTCCAATCTGTTTGTGATTCCCAAAAAAGAGGGAACCTTCAGACCAATTTTAGATCTCAAGATCCTAAACCAATTCCTAAGAGTTCCATCCTTCAAGATGGAGACCATTCGGACTATTTTACCAATGATCCAGGAGGGTCAATATATGACTACTGTGGACTTAAAGGATGCGTATCTACACATTCCTATCCACAAAGATCATCACCAGTTCCTCAGGTTTGCCTTTCTGGACAAGCATTACCAGTTTGTGGCTCTTCCCTTTGGGTTGGCCACGGCACCAAGAATTTTCACAAAGGTGCTAGGGTCCCTTCTGGCAATCCTAAGGCCGCGGGGCATAGCAGTGGCGCCTTATCTAGACGACATCCTAATTCAAGCATCGACTTTCCAACTAGCCAAGTCTCACACGGACTTAGTGTTGGCCTTTCTAAGATCTCATGGGTGGAAGGTGAACGTAAAAAAGAGTTCTCTTTCCCCTCTCACAAGAGTTTCATTTCTAGGGTCTCTGATAGATTCGGTGGACATGAAAATATTTCTGACGGAGGTCAGGAAATCAAAAATTTTGACCATCTGCCGAGTTCTTCATTCCATTCCTCGGCCGTCAGTGGCTCAGTGTATGGAGGTAATCGGATTAATGGTAGCGGCGATGGACGTAGTTCAATATGCTCGCTTACATCTCAGACCACTGCAACTATGCATGCTCAGACAGTGGAATGGGGATTATGCAGATTTATATCCTCAGATAAATCTGGATCTAGAGACCAGAGACTCTCTTCTTTGGTGGTTGTCACAGGATCACCTGTCCCGGGGAATGTGTTTCTGCAGGCCAGAGTGGGTTATAGTGACGACGGACGCCAGCCTACTGGGCTGGGGTGCAGTCTGGAATTCCCTGAAAGCACAGGGTTTGTGGACTCTGGAGGAGGCCCTCCTACCAATAAATATTCTGGAATTAAGAGCAATATTCAATGCTCTTCAGGCGTGGCCTCAGCTGGCTTCGGCCAGATTCATCAGATTTCAGTTGGACAACATCACGACTGTGGCTTATATCAATCATCAGGGGGGAACAAGGAGTTCCTTAGCGATGATAGAAGTTTCCAGAATAATCCGATGGGCAGAGACTCACTCTTGCCATCTATCAGCGATCTATATCCCAGGGGTAGAGAACTGGGAGGCAGATTTTCTAAGTCGTCAGACTTTCATCCGGGGGAGTGGGAGCTCCATCCGGAGGTGTTTGCTCAACTGGTTCAGCTATGGGGCACACCAGAATTGGATCTGATGGCGTCTCGTCAGAACGCCAAACTTCCTCGTTACGGATCCAGGTCAAGGGATCCTCCGGCAGTACTGATAGATGCTCTAGCAGTACCCTGGTCGTTCAACCTGGCTTATGTGTTTCCACCTTCCCTCTCCTTCCGCGTCTGATTGCCAGAATCAAACAGGAGAGAGCTTCAGTGATTTTGATAGCACCTGCGTGGCCACGCAGGACTTGGTATGCATACCTGGTGGACATGTCATCTCTGCCACCATGGACTCTGCCTCTGAGACAGGACCTTCTGATTCAAGGTCCGTTCAAGCATCCAAATCTAATTTCTCTGCAGCTGACTGCTTGGAGATTGAACGCTTGATTTTTATCAAAGCGGGGTTTCTCTGAGTCGGTCATAGATACCTTGATTTAGGCTCGAAAGCCTGTCACCAGGAAAATCTATCATAAGATATGGCGTAAATATCTTTTTTGGTGCGAATCCAAGGGCTACTCATGGAGTAAGATCAGGATTCCTAGGATTTTGTCCTTTCTTCAAGAGGGATTGGTGAAAGGATTATCAGCTAGTTCCTTAAAAGGACAGATATCTGCATTACAATGTGACTCGCCTTATCTTGTTTTCCATGCTGATAAGGTGGTTTTGCGTACCAAACCTGGGTTCCTACCTAAGGTTGTTACTAACAGGAATATCAATCAGGAGATTGTTGTTCCTTCTCTGTGTCCTAATCCTTCTTCTAAGAAGGAACGTTTATTGCACAACTTGGACGTCGTTCGTGCTTTGGAGTTTTATTTGCAGGCAACCAAAGATTTTCGTCAAACATCTTCATTGTTTGTTGTCTATTCTGGAAAGCGTAGGTGTCAAAAGGCTACGGCTACCTCTCTTTCCTTTTGGCTGAAGAGCATCATACATTTGGCTTATGAGACTGCTGGACAGCAGCCTCCTGAAAGAATTACTGCTCACTCTACTAGAGCGGTGGCTTCCACATGGGCTTTTAAAAATGATGCTTCTGTTGAACAAATTTGTAAGACTGCGACTTGGTCTTCGCTTCATACCTTTTCCAAATTTTACAAATTTGATACTTTTGCTTCTTCGGAGGCTATTTTTGGGAGAAAGGTTTTGCAAGCAGTGGTGCCTTCCGTTTAGGTTCCTGTCTTGTCCCTCCCTTCATCCGTGTCCTAAAGCTTTGGTATTGGTATCCCACAAGTAAGGATGAAACCGTGGACTTGATACATCTTGCAAAAGAAAACAAAATTTATGCTTACCTGATAAATTTCTTTCTTTTGCGATGTACCGAGTCCACTGCCCGCCCTGTCTATTCAAGACAGATAGTATTTTTTATTGAAAACTTCAGTCACCTCTGCACCTTATAGTTTCTCCTTTTTCTTCCTTGGCCTTCGGTCGAATGACTGGGGGGTGGAGTTAAGGGGGGAGCTATATAGACAGCTCTGCTGTGGGTGCTCTCTTTGCCACTTCCTGTTGGGAAGGATAATATCCCACAAGTAAGGATGAAACCGTGGACTTGGTACATCGCAAAAGAAAGAAATTTATCAGGTAAGCATACATTTTGTTTTTACATACACACTTTTAGGGACGTGAAACCCAAAATGTTTCTTTCATGATTCAAATAGAACATACAATAAAAAATAAAGTTTCCTTTACTTCTATTATCAAAATTGGCTTCATTCTCTTTGTATCCTTTGTTAAAAGAGCAGCATTGCACTACTGGGAGCTAGCTGAACACATTGGGTGAGACAATTACAAGAGACATATATGTGCAACCACCAATTAGAAGCTAGATCCCAGTAGTTCATTGCTGCTCATGAGCCTACCTAGGTATGCTTTTCAACAAAGGATACCAAGAAAATGAAGCAAATTAAATAATAGAAGTAAATTGGAAAGTTGTTTAAAATGGCATGCTCTATTTGGATCATGAAAGAAAAATAAAATGGGTTCATGTCTCTTTAACAGTCTATAAAATTGTTACTTTTCAAAAGATTCTGATTTAAGATGTGCAAAAAAAACAAACATACACAATATTTGTGAAGCTTTTATCGAAGTCAAAATTAAACTTTCTGATTACTTGAAATAAAAAAAAAAATCTAATTTACTTTTATTATCTAATGTACTGCTTTCTCTTGGTATTGTTTTGTTGAAACATCCCACTACAGGATGCCAAGGTAGGCTCAGGAGAGTTCATGTGTCTTGAGCACTATATGGCAGTGATGTTTGCAACAATTTAAAAACCTGTTGCAAACATCACTTGCATATAGTACTCAAGACACACACAAACTAGAATTGAGCTAAGATTCAACAAAGGATACCATCACAATGAAGTAAATTTCATAATAAAAATAGTTTTTTTTTTCAAGTGCACAATTTCAAAATAATGAAAATGTAATGTTTATTTCCATATCCATTTAATAATACACTTTATAGGAATACAAAATAAATAAATTATTATTGAATTGTATTTGTAATAATCTCCACCATTAGAGTGTATGCTGTGCCTATTTTATTTAACAAAAAAGAGAGAAACTTAGTCTATGCTGACCGTGTGCATATCAGTCTATCACCAGACAACAGAATGTCATAATGCAGGGCGGGGATCAGCGATAGGCAGCTTATCCCGATAGGTTTGAGTTTTGTGAATATTTGAAATAATACACAAAATACAATGTACCAGGCACAAACATAAGCTACTTTGTGTGTTTTTTTATACATTCTAAAATATAGCTATTTACTCATGTACTAAATAACACAAGCGCAAATTTAAACAAATATACCTAAGAAAGATGAAGATTTAACACACATTGCAATTTAATTAAAACACACATATATATATATATATAAATCTAGGACAATATTCATTGTAAAAAAAAAAAATATACATAATATTCTGATGCATTATTTAGTAATTATTTAATATGATAATAAAAAAACAGTTACCTGATTACTTGTAACTATGAAGTCTCTCACGCTTATTGCATCTAAAAGCCGGTCATTTTTAATGTCTATGTTTATTTCTCCATGGGATACAGAGCCCTCTAAAGGCCAATACTGAAAACATTTTTCCTGTTAATTGGATACAACATTAAATATTTATTTATTTGTTTCCAATTTCTGGGTCTTAAAGGGACACTGTACTAATAAAATGTTATCTATATAAAAAAAGCATTTAAACATGGTGACATTTTTTTATTTCCTCTGAAAATAGGAAAAGCTGTTTAAATTTAAACTAATATACTAGTATCAGTTGTGTGCTTCCTGCTCATTGGATAATAGGTGCTAACAACTAACACTCATTGGCTGTTAGGTACTATCTACAAATGCTGAACATTAGCAGGAAATACCTGGTAATAATCACGCTTGTTAATTTCAGCCAATCAGCATTAGAAGATGTATCTATCAGCCAATGAGAATACGTAGGTGATACACAACTGATATAGCTGAATTAGTTGAAATTAACAGGAAATAGCTTTCCTTCACATTTTTTAATGCAAAAAAGTGTAGATTTTTTTTTTCCATATGGATGAAAAGTTTAGAATATTTTGTAATGGTGATGGTGTCCCTTTAATTTATTTGTTTTTCTTTTACTTTAATAGAAACATTGTTTTTTTTTTAATTATTATTCATAGACCATCATGCAGCCTATTGTATTAAAAGAACAGTAAACACCATGATTTTTTATTTTTTTATTTAAAATGTTTAGTTATACGGCATAAAATATATTTTTTTTGGAACATACTGTCATTATTTATTTTGCCCCTCTTTTTATGTATTTTTTTTCTAATTCTTAGAGCTGTAAATACACCCTTCTGACTTCTCAAGGCTCTGCTACATATATTTCCCAAATGGACTACAAAAAATGCATTTCATACTAACATTATGGCAATGGCTAACCTTGTTTTCTGCAAATTGCAGCCCAGTTTGTCTAATCCAAATAAGGATAGAGTCGATTGCAGCAAACAAGGTGTTAATTTGTTTAAAAACTTTACACTTGGCTAATGTGTTTTTCTACAGCTGCACAACAGAGATGTCCTGTAATTACAAGGTAATTACAGTACCTGTGTCAGCTGTGGCTAAGAATCCTGACCTTGGGTAAATGCTAGTGAGGGAGCTGTAATACATTGCTTTTCTATGCAGCCCTCTCTGGTATGTAATGGGTTAACTAGAGTTTGTTCTCTGGCAGCAATAGTATCTGTGACATTCCAGTGCTGCCAATGGTCAGAGACAGCTGCAATATCACTGTCAGGGCAGCACTCCCACTGGAAACTGTTCCTAAGATTGCTAACTCCGTACAAATATCAAACATATTAATTAGCAAGAGAAATGATGTAATATTATCCAGCCTTTTTCTAAAGCATAAGAGTGTTATAAGAGTGCTCTAATTACTAAATATATGTATTCTATGCTAACTTAAAGGGACATGAAACCCAAACAATGTAATTCATGATTTAGGTAGAACGTGCAATTTTAAACAACTTTCCAGTTTACTTCTATTATCAAATTTGCTTCATTCACTTGGTATAATTTGTTGAAGGAGCAGCAATGCACTACTAGTTTCTAACTTAATACATGGGTGAGCCAATGACAATTGGTATATATATGCAGCCACCAATCAGCAGCTAGAACCTAGGTTCTTTGCTGCTCCTGAGCTTACCTAGATAAACCTTTCAGTAAAGGATAACAAGAGAAGGAAGCAAATTAGATAATAGAAGTAAATTAGAAAGTTGCTTAAAATCGCATGCTCTTTCTAAATCATAAAAGAAACCATTTGGGTTTCATTTCCCTTTAAAGGGACATGAAACCCAAAAGTTTTCTTTCATGATTCAGATAAAGCACACAGTTTTAAACAACTTTCCAATGTACTTCTATTAAAAAATGTGCTTCATTCTCTTGGTATTGTTTGTTTAAGGAGCAGCAATGCACTACTGGGAGCTAGCTAAACACATTGGGTGAGCCAATAACAAAAGACATGTGCGCACCACCAATAAACAGCTAGCTCCCACTAATGCATTTCTGCTCCTGAGCCTACCTAGGTATGCTTTTCTACAAAGAATACCAAAAGAAGGAATCCATTTAGATAAGAGAAGTAAATTGGAAAGTTGTTTAAAATGATATGCTCTATCTGAATCATGAATTAAAAATGTTGGATTTCATGTCCCTTTTAAAGGGACAGTCTACTCAATTTTCTCCCCTTTAATTTGTTCCCAATGATCCACTTTACCTGCTGGAGTGTATTAAATTGTTTACAAGTATTTCCATTACCCTTATATTGGCATTTGAAATAGTTGATTTAGCCTGTGGTATCCCCACCTATCCTGAAAGTTTTTGGTCTTAAGGCCAAGATGTGTAAATGCAGCCAGCAGAAGAAATTACACTCCCAGTGAGGTATAGAAGAGATAAGGTAATAAAATGTTTATTTTCCATTGTTCTCTCCAAGTATTGGTGATTGGTTTACAGACAGATATAAGATAAAGAAGCAGGTATATGTACACAATGTAATAAAGTAATGAGATCTGATTATACCTACAAGCTCAACCCATTTTTTAGGTTGTGGCTTCAAAACACAAAATCAGCTAATTCATATACACAAATAAACCTTAAAAAAGCAAATCTCATAAATTGTATACTCTGCAGCTGGTAAAAAAAAGTAATTGGAAATACATTAAGGGAAAACCAATTTCTCCAACATTGGTGTGTCCGGTCCACGGCGTCATCCATTACTTGTGGGAAATATTCTCCCCCACAGGGAAAGGCAAGGAGAGCACACAGCAAGAGCTGTCCATATAGCTCCCCCTCTGGCTCCGCCCCCCAGTCATTCTCCTTGCCGCTCTGAACAAGTAGCATCTACCACGGGGATGGCGAGGAGTTTGTGGTGTTAGTTGCAGTTTTTTATTCTTCTATCAAGAGTTTGTTATTTTAAAATAGTGCTGGCTTGTACTATTTACTCTATAACAGAAAAGTGATGAAGATTTCTGTTTAAGAGGGCTATGATTTTAGCACCAGTAACTAAAATCCATTACTGTTATCACGCAGGACTGTTGAAACAAGAGAACTTCAGTTGGGGGTAACAGTTTGCAGACTCATCTGCTTCAGGTATGACTGGTCTCCTTCTAACAACACAGGCTAATGCTAGATGACAGTCATATTTCCCCTCAGGGGAAAAGGTAAGCCATTTTTCTTTCACCTCAGCAAAAAAAGATAACAGGCTTCCCCTTTTTGTTTTTTATGCTGGTAGACACTGTTAGGGGCAAAATCGATTGTTTTTTATTACAATATGATACCATTTGAAATATTTTATAAGCTCACATACACTGGGGAACGTTTTTTATTGATCTGGCTTGTTTTAGACACCTAAATCTAGTCAGGAAGGCCCCTTCACTCTAGTGTGCTGAGGGAGGAAGCCTCATTTTGGTGCTTCAGCTGCACAGTTGATTTACAAGGCAGTGCATGCAGATAGGGTCCTGTGGCTCAGAAAGTGACTCCAAAAGGCTTTTTTCTGTGAATGGTGACCCCTAAGGAAGATAAAAAGCTGCAACAAGGCTGTAGCAGGGATTGTAGTGTATAAAAACGGTTAAATCTAACAATTAGCTCCGGTTTGCTTGAGTCTCCATATTTGCTGTGCAATACTTTCTAAGCATTAAGACACTGGGGTCCAAATTTCAGAAAAATCGGATATTGCCTTCATAGTTTTTTGAACATTCAGAAATAAATGTGTCATTTTGTTTAAAATCGTTTTTATTGCATTGTTTGCCTGCCTAAATCTGTTTAACATGTCTGTTCCATCAGATAACCTATGTTCTGTGTGTATAGAGACAAATGTGGTTCCCCCTTCGAGTGTTTGTGATAATTGCGCCATAGCGTCCAAACAAAATCAGGACAGCTCTGTTATTTTTCATAATGTTGCCCAAGATGATTTATCTAATGAAGGTAGTGGGGATAGTTCTACATCCTCTCCTTCTGTGTCTACACCAGCTTTGCCCGCGCAGGCGACACCTAGCGCGCCAGTGCTTATTTCTATGCAACAATTATCAGTAGTAGTGGATAATTCTATAGCAAATCTTTTATCCAAACTGCCAGCTTTTCAGAGAAAGCGTGATTGTTCAGTTTTAAATACAGATAAAAAGAATGAACAATCAGACGCTGACGATGCCTTATCTATTTTACCCTCGCATCAATCGGAATTGGCTGTAAGGGAAGGGCTGTCTGAGGGTGAAATTTCAGATTCAGGAAAAATTTCTCAACAGGCAGAACCTGATCTAGTGGCATTTAAGTTTAAACTAGAACATCTCCGCGCTTTGCTTAAGGAGGTATTAGCTACTCTGGATGACTGTGATTCCATGGTAGTACCAGAGAAGTTGTGCAAATTGGACAAATTTTTAGAGGTCCCAGTGCACGACGACGCTTTTCCAATACCTAAGAGGGTAGCGAACATAGTGGAAAAGGAGTGGGAGAAGCCAGGTGTACCCTTTGCCCCACCTCCTATATTTAAGAAAATGTTTCCCATAGTAGACCCTAGAAGGGACGCATGGCAAACGGTCCCGAAGGTTGAGGGAGCTGTTTCAACACTAGCGAAGCGCACAACTATTCCTATAGAGGACAGCTGCGCTTTCAAAGATCCTATGGATAAAAAATTGAAAGGATTGCTTAAAAAGATTTTTGTTCAGCAAGGGTTCATCCTTCAACCAGCTACGTGTGTTATTACTGTCACTTCAGCGGCGTCCTTTTGGTTCGAAGAACAAGAAAGGTCGCTCCAGAAAGAGACTTCCTATGAAGAAGTCATGGACAGAATTCACGCATTAAAGTTAGCTAATTCCTTTATATTGGATGCCGCCTTTCAAATAACGAAATTGGCGGCGAAAAACTCAGGTTTTGCTATAGTAGCGCGGAGGGCGCTTTGGCTAAAATCCTGGTCGGCAGATGTGTCGTCCAAGACTAAGTTACTGAATATTCCTTTCAAGGGTAAGACCCTTTTTGGGCCGGAATTGAAGGAAATTATTTCAGACATCACTGGGGGTAAGGGCCATGCCCTCCCACAGGATAGGCCTTTTAAGGCTAAGAACAAGTCTAATTTTCGTTCCTTTCGCAATTTCAGGAACGGACCAGCTAATAACTCCACTGCCGCTAGACAAGAAGGTAACGCGGCCCAGCCCAAACCCGCTTGGAAGCCCATGCAAGGCTGGAACAAGGGTAAACAAACCAAGAAACCTGCTGCTGCTACCAAGACAGCATGAAGGGGTAGCCCCCGATCCGGGACCGGATCTGGTAGGGGGCAGACTATCTCTCTTCGCTCAGGCTTGGGCAAGAGATGTTCTGGATCCCTGGGCACTAGAGATAGTTTCCAAGGGATACCTGTTAGAATTCAAGGGACTTCCTCCAAAGGGAAGGTTCCACCTGTCTCGCTTATCTTCAGACCAGATAAAGAAACAGGCATTCTTACATTGTGTAAGAGACCTATCAAAGATGGGAGTGATAAACCCAGTCCCCTCCGGGGAACAAGGTCTAGGTTTTTACTCAAACCTGTTTGTGGTTCCCAAAAAAGAGGGAACTTTCAGGCCAATTCTGGATTTAAAGATATTAAACAAGTTCCTCAGAGTTCCATCCTTCAAGATGGAAACCATTCGGACAATCTTACCGACAATCCAGCAGGGTCAATTTTTGACTACCGTGGATCTAAAGGATGCGTATCTGCATATCCCAATCCACAAATCTCATCATCAGTTCCTGAGGTTCGCCTTTCTGGACAAACATTACCAGTTTGTGGCTCTTCCATTCGGTTTAGCCACCGCTCCCAGAATTTTCACAAAGGTGCTAGGGTCCCTTCTAGTGGTCCTAAGGCCGAGGGGCATCGCTGTAGCACCTTATCTAGACGACATCCTAATCCAAGCGTCGTCCCTTTCCAAAGCGAGGGCTCATACAGACATTGTGTTGGCCTTTCTCAGATCTCACGGGTGGAAGGTGAACATAGAAAAAAGTTCACTGTCACCGTCCACAAGGGTTCCTTTTCTGGGAACAATAATAGATTCTGTGGAAATGAAGATCTTTCTCACAGAAGTCAGAAAGGCAAAGCTTCTAAAAGCTTGTTAAGTGCTTCATTCTATTCCTCAACCCTCCATAGCTCAATGCATGGAAGTAATAGGACTAATGGTCGCAGCAATGGATGTGGTTCCTTTTGCTCGAATTCAAGACCATTACAGCTATGCATGCTCAATCAGTGGAATGGGGACTATACAGACTTGTCTCCCCAAATTCAAGTAGATCAGGTAACCAGGGACTCACTTCTCTGGTGGTTGACCCAGGATCACCTGTCTCAGGGAATGAGTTTCCGCAGACCGGAGTGGGTCATCGTCACGACCGACGCCAGCCTCTTGGGGTGGGGCGCGGTCTGGGACTCCCTGAAAGCTCAGGGCCTATGGTCGCGGGAAGAGTCGCTTCTCCCGATAAACATTTTGGAACTAAGAGCTATATTCAATGCGCTCCTGGCTTGGCCTCAGCTAGCGGAAGCCAGGTTCATAAGATTTCAGTCGGACAACATAACGACTGTTGCGTACATCAATCATCAGGGGGGAACAAAGAGTTCCCTAGCGATGAAGGAAGTAACCAAGATAATCCAATGGGCAGAGAATCACTCCTGCCATCTATCTGCTATTCACATCCCAGGAGTAGACAACTGGGAGGCGGACTATTTGAGTCGTCAGACTTTCCATCTGGGGGAGTGGGAACTCCATCCGGAGGTCTTTGCTCAGTTAACCCAATTATGGGGCATTCCAGACATGGATCTAATGGCGTCCCGTCAGAACTTCAAGATACCTTGCTACGGGTCCAGATCCAGGGATCCCAAGGCGACTCTAGTGGATGCATTAGTGGCGCCTTGGTCGTTCAACCTAGCATATGTGTTTCCACCGTTTCCTCTCCTTCCCAGGCTCATAGCCAGGATCAAACAGGAGAAGGCCTCGGTGATTCTGATAGCTCCTGCGTGGCCACGCAGGACTTGGTATGCAGACCTGGTGAATATGTCATCGGCTCCACCATGGAAGCTACCTTTGAGACAGGATCTTCTAGTACAAGGTCCATTCGAACATCCAAATCTAGTTTCTCTGCAGCTGACTGCTTGGAAATTGAACGCTTGATTTTATCCAAGCGTGGGTTTTCAAATTCTGTGATAGATACTCTGGTCCAAGCCAGAAAACCTGTGACTAGAAAGATTTACCATAAAATATGGAAAAGATATATCTGTTGGTGTGAATCCAAAGGATTCTCCTGGAGTAAGATTAAAATTCCAAAGATTCTCTCCTTTCTCCAAGAAGGTTTGGATAAAGGGTTGTCAGCTAGTTCTCTAAAAGGACAGATTTCTGCATTATCCGTCTTGTTGCACAAACGACTGGCAGCTTTGCCAGATGTACAAGCTTTTTGTTCAGGCTTTGGTTAGAATCAAGCCTGTTTACAGACCCATGACTCCTCCTTGGAGTCTAAATTTAGTTCTTTCAGTTCTTCAAGGGGTTCCGTTTGAACCTTTACATTCCATAGATATTAAGTTATTATCTTGGAAAGTTCTGTTTTTGGTTGCTATTTCTTCTGCTAGAAGAGTTTCTGAATTATCTGCTTTGCAGTGTAATCCACCATATCTGGTTTTTCATTCAGATAAGGTTGTTTTGCGTACTAAGCCTGGTTTTCTTCCAAAAGTTGTTTCCAACAAGAACATCAACCAGGAAATAGTTGTTCCTTCTTTGTGTCCGAATCCAGTTTCAAAGAAGGAACGTTTGTTACACAATTTGGACGTAGTCCGTGCTCTAAAATTCTATTTAGAAGCTACAAAAGATTTCAGACAAACATCTTCTCTGTTTGTCGTCTACTCTGGTAAAAGGAGAGGTCAAAAAGCGACTTCTACCTCTCTTTCTTTTTGGCTTAAAAGCATCATCCGATTGGCTTACGAGACTGCCGGACGGCAGCCTCCTGAAAGAATCACAGCTCACTCCACTAGGGCTGTGGCTTCCACATGGGCCTACAAGAACGAGGCTTCTGTTGACCAGATATGTAAGGCAGCGACTTGGTCTTCTCTGCACACTTTTGCCAAATTCTACAAATTTGATACTTTTGCTTCTTCGGAGGCTATTTTTGGGAGAAAGGTTTTGCAAGCTGTGGTGCCTTCCGTTTAGGTAACCTGATTTGCTCCCTCCCTTCATCCGTGTCCTAAAGCTTTGGTATTGGTTCCCACAAGTAATGGATGACGCCGTGGACCGGACACACCAATGTTGGAGAAAACAGAATTTATGCTTACCTGATAAATTACTTTCTCCAACGGTGTGTCCGGTCCACGGCCCGCCCTGGTTTTTTAATCAGGTTGAAAATTTTTTCTTTATACACTACAGTCACCACGGCACCCTATAGTTTCTCCTTTTTCTCCTAACCGTCGGTCGAATGACTGGGGGGCGAAGCCAGAGGGGGAGCTATATGGACAGCTCTTGCTGTGTGCTCTCCTTGCCTTTCCCTGTGGGGGAGAATATTTCCCACAAGTAATGGATGACGCCGTGGACCGGACACACCGTTGGAGAAAGTAATTTATCAGGTAAGCATAAATTCTGTTTTTAAAGTATACTGTCCCTTTAACTGATCCCCACCATAAAATACTGATTGTACTGGTCACACTGCTTGAGTCACAGTAAAATCAACTGACTGTTCAACCATCTAATGTCTTGTACCTGCTCACGTTCCTGCAGCTCTGTCAGTATAACAATCGTATGAGACTTCCATTCCCAAACCATCCTCCAGAAATCTTCCACTGTATGAGGCAATGGCCCCTGGGTTGCAATAAAATAGTCTTTTTGTCGATAACCCTTAAAAAACAAAATATGTATACAGGATATATGAAAAAGTAACAAATACTCTAAAATATATTTTAAACTGATTCATACATTATCAGGAAGGATCTGTTTGTTCACACCAGTTTTTTTTTTAATGTCTCTTTAAGGATTTTAATAGAAGTTTATTCAGTAAACAATTAATTCAACTGAAAAAGGAATACAAGCTTTAAGTGCCAAGTGTTTTTATAACAACTGTGGATAGAGAAATTCCCAATTTGATTGCATGGTTTATACATTTAATAACATTTTTATTATTTCAGTTTATTAACTGTAAAAGTGTGAAAACGACTATTTGAAAAACATTATCAGATGGAAAATGGACAGTAATAACTGCTTATTAATTAATTAATTAAAATATCTAGGAAATTACATGTGGGTTTAACTAAATTACATACATTATTAAAATACAGTGGAATTTAAAGGGACATTATTGTTAAAAAAAAAATACTTCTTTAAATTAGATTATATTCTAATTATTGTAAAGGCTAGCAGAACACAATCTGCTTCACGTCCACTGCACATGCTAATTTTAACTGGAAAAAACAAAATCATTATGGCTGCTGACAAACTTGTGTTCACTGCATAGTTACAGTCTGCCCCCTACTGGTTGACATAGGCAAAACATAGATTTTATGTTAAAGGGACATGGAATGAATCAGATAAAGCATGCAATTAAAAAATGTTCACATTCATTTTATTATTATTACTAATAAAAAATAATACATTTACTTCTTATTTTTAGTATACTTTATTCAAATTTAGCTAATTTATATGAGAAAATATCCTAGCTATGCTCATAAGCATGCACATGGTACTCAAAACACATGCACACTACTGAGCCATCCCCAGTACGCCCTCAGGGAAAGCAGCTGAGTTTCAACAAAGGATACCAAAAGAAAAAGTAATTTTACAATGGTATTAAATTGAATGTTTCGCGTTTTTCTTTAATGGCATACTCTGTCTGAATCATTTAATTTTGCCTTCCTTTTTTTATTAAAGACACAGAAAACACTTTTGATATTATAATATAAAATATTAATATGTAGTAAATCAACTTCACAGTATACTTTTATCATTTACTTTGTCCCATTTTCCTGTAAGTTAATTCTGAAAATTGTGGGCTTTCCAATCTATGTGAAAACATTAAAGGAACATAAAAAACATTTTTTCCCATGATTCAGATAGAGCATACACTTTAAACAACTTACCAATTTAATTCTATGATCAATTTTTTTTTCTTTTTATAGTTTTCCTTTGTTGATAAGCAGGGATGCAAGATCAGGAGTGTGCACGTGTCTACAGCACTATATTTCAGTCGTTTTGCAACAATTTTATACATTAGCAAGAACACTAGATGGCAGAACTACTTCTTGTCATGTAGTACTTTAGGCATGTGCACGCTTGCTACCTACCTAGGTATCTCTTCAACAAAGAATAACATGAGAACAAAGATTTGATAACAGAAGTCAATTGGAAACTTTTTTTTAAATGTATTCTCTATCTGAATGATGAAAGAATGATTTGGGGTTTAAAGTGTTTTCTCCAGACTTAGCACTTTATATTCCACACAGTCATTGGTTGCACATTCCACTGACCCATTTATAGCTTTCCTTAATTAATCTCAGCAGAGAAGAAAACCTAAGTTACAACATGGCCGTGTCTATTGCTTTGCGGCCACCTAAATATTAAACAACCTTCTTCTCTTCCCCCTTTGATTTTCCCAACTTTTCTCTATACTCCCTTTGTATTCAAGATCTTCATAAATTTTTTGGTTAAGATGGGAATGAGGGGGTGTCCTTACCCCACTCAGGTCCCCCAGACAAACTGACAGACAAGATGCATGATAGCTGTTGTTTAAGGAGTAATCGACCAAGTAATTCCATCTATATAGCGATACAAATGTAAATGTCTTAAATGCTTTTAGGAAATCTTAGTTACTGTCTACTAATATTGGTCTCATTGATCTATCTGTCATTAAGTGGCTATGTCTTCTGTGAAGGTCTTGTTTATTCTTTTATTCTTTTACTAATACAGTTGTACACAAATACATCTACATATTATTCTTCATGCTTGCTGTCTAGCATGTATTTAGTGTTAAATTAAACTTTATAGACCATTTATCAGTTTAACTAAAATGCCCCTCCAGAGGGGATAAAGGCAGATGGACACAACGATAAAGAACATTAGTGTCTGACAGACTGACAGATACTCATTGTGTTGTAAGTGTCTCTTATCAGTTAAAGAAAGCTCCATACAGTCCTCTGAGGGTTCAAAGAACTGATATCCATAACATTGTTGCCAACAGTTGAAGAATTTCCAGGGACACTTTGCAGCAGAGAAGTAGGTTATAAGAATAATGACCACACCCACTGTTTCCATAGTTTTACCAATTCTTCTCCAAAATATGCACTCTAAATTGCACACAGTATGTACATATTGTATTGTGTAGATTGCTGATGACCTACAGGTGTCAGTTCACCAAATTAGATATAGAGTGTTGTTAATTAAGCAGAAATAGTGACTTCATAACCTTTCCGCTACCTCAGTGGTGGTGGAATTAAAACACCACAAACTCATGCACTTAGGGAGACTGGCAGGCCCTGCTCTTGCAAGATTGTGCAAGAGTAAAGGGCGTCAATGTACAAGGATTTCCTTGTCCAGTGATAACAGCGGGCAATAGACAAACAGCAGACCCTGCCCGCTCACATGAACATATATATATATGTGTGTATATATATATATATATATATATATATATATATATATATATATATATATATATATATATATATATATATACAGTATATATATATATATATATATATATATTAATACAAGAAAATGTTATTGTTCTTACATCAATAAATGAAGCATTTATGTAGTCTGTGTATTCTTCACCCCTCTTCATCGAAAGAATCACTCTGTTGAAGTCATCTGAAATTACATGTTAAAATATTAAAGTCTATAAGGATTGTGCATGTTTCAATTGAAATAGAAGAAGCTATATATCAGTTATATGCACTGTGCTTGCTAACAGTTATCTGCAGTCTCACAACCTTTCATGTACCTCTAGTTCCTAAATTATTCTCTGTAGCTGATCCACTAAACAATGAAAAATGCAAAGGAACTTTACTGAATCAACCAAATAGAATAACATAGTTACTTTTAAAGGGACAGTCTACTCCAGAATTGTTATTGTTTAAAAAGATAGATAATCCGTTTATTACCCATTCCCCAGTTTTGCATAACCAACACAGTTATATTAATATACTTTTTACCTCTGTGATTACCTTGTATCTAAGCCTCTGCAG
Organism: Bombina bombina; assembly: GCF_027579735.1. Lineage (NCBI taxonomy): Eukaryota > Metazoa > Chordata > Amphibia > Anura > Bombinatoridae > Bombina > Bombina bombina. The sequence continues at coordinate 180,908,884 of NC_069507.1, forward strand.
ATTGCCCCCTTATTTCAGTTCTTTTGACAGACTTGCATTTTAGCCAATCAGTGCCATCTCATAAGTAACTCCACAGACATGAGCACAATGTTATCTACAGTATATGGCACACATGAACTTACGCCCCCTAGCTGTGAAAAACTGTCAAATGCATTCAGATAAGAGGCGGCTTTCAAGGACTTAGAAATTAGCATATGAGCCTACCTAGGTTTAGCTTTCAACTAAGAATACCAAGAGAACAAAGCAAATTTGATGAAAAAAGTAAATTGGAAAGTTGTTTAAAATATGCCCTATCTGAATCATGAAAGTTTAATTTTGGTTAGACTGTCCCTTTAAGAATGCAAAGGCTAGAAAGAGATTTTAGTTAATTATTCCCTCAGTCTAATTATACTACAATATTAATATAAGTATTTTTTTTTACAACAGTATTAACTAATTTCTTTCCAGACACATACTAACCAAATCATTTCATGTCAGCACTAATTTTACGTTATAAAGCGGTTAATGGCTATGTTTTTTAATCAATTCAAATATTTTCCTCATGTTTGCAGTTCGTTGAGATACATTTGTAAAGTTATTACTATTATTATTATTATTATTATTATTATAGGTAATGAAATAATCTTAGTACTATATATATGTCCTTCCTTTAACCTGTTGATCTTCCTTTACAATTTAGGTCAGGGTTTTAACTAATGATACATTTATTATATATTATTGTTAGTATTACTGAAATTATAATATTTTTACAATAATAGAAATGTATCCAAATGCAAGCAAATATTTGGAGTATAATAAAGCTCAGAAAAGTCATGGTAACCCCTACTTATATCATAACAATAATAGTGACTTACATGGGATGATCTGAATGACTCTTGCTTTTTTCATGTTGGCTGGCAGGTTTCCTGTTCTCATATTCTCTTTCATTATTCGAACATTTGTTAATTTCTGCAAATGCAGTAAAATGCATGATTAATTCCTCTATTAGATAAACAGTATAGTATAGCAAAAATGGAAAGCTGTAAAAAATGTTACACTAAAATTAGATATAACTTGCTTATCTATCGTCTTCCTATTGCCTTAAATAAAATACATTATATTATATAGCTCTCAAGACACTCCCCTGAGATATGTTCTCATGCAAAGTAGAAATGTGCATACAAGTGTGAAACATATTTTGTAACAATTTTGTACATATAAGGGGTTATTCAGGACAGAAATCATAAAAGGCAATTTGTTTTAAATTATTTGGTTGCAATTCGGCTGTCAATTTTGCCATCAATTCGCTCCATTCTTCAAAGATAGAATTAGAGTCAAATTAAGCCGAAATGAGGGAGCGGAATTATAGCTGAACCAACTGAATTTGAACCGAACCAAATTTGAACCAAACCAAATTTGAGGTAAATGCAATCTCAGTTCTTACTGAATTGTCATAAAACTGCTACTTCCTAATCAACCCAGTAACTCAACAGCCAATCATTGTAAAGCTGAGACTAGTAAAGTTTGCAACAAACGTTATTATCCACCATTTTGCTATCTACAAAGTCCTAGGTGCAGCCAGTAAGAGATACAAATGAGTGAGAGGCCTGAATTCAGCAAGGGTGTCTGTGCCCAGGGCCAAAGTGGTAGGGCAAGGGGGAGAGGGAGAGGAGCAAGGGCAGGTAGATTAGGGGTAGAGTCTGCTGGGAGGAGATGTGCTATTTATTTGAATGAGGTACTGGTGATTAGTACCACAATTGGATTATTGGAGCTGCATCCAAGAGGACAACCCATAACAGGAAAAATGAGCTCTGGATACAGGTGGCAGAAGCTATCAATGCTGTTGGTGGAAATGAAAGCACTGAGGAGGTGGTGAAGAAAAGTTAAGAAATGTAACTTACTTTTATATATTTCATGTAGCATCATTTATGTTTTTGACATTTGTGTTTATTTAACTTTGTACTGAGAGCAAGTTAAAATGTTTTATTAAATTGTATAATCCATGTCTAAAGATATATGGGCTCATTCAGTAATTGAGATGAACTGACAAGGAAATTGTGTAGAGGCTTACTTTGCATAATTTGAAGGATGCTCCAGTACAGTTATGATATCCATACTATTTGCATATTACAGCCTACTATTAGTAATAACATTGCTTCACATCAATTTGCTGTTTAAGCTATAGTCATAATATCTCTGTACTATAGCATGATAGAATGTAATATAAGATACGTCTAAAAGGCATGTTGTTGTTAAAACTTTCATTATATTTTCAGATACTTTGATATCAAACGCCAGATGAGGAGGAAGGTATCCATGCTATCCTCATATCCAATAATAGGTGCACAATGCTTTACAGCAACATTAAGCAAAATACAGCATGCTACAATAATATCTGTTGCCTCCAGCGGGAGGTACAACAGATAATCACCAGACTTGTCCAGGCATAAAAACCTTGATACCTCTAACATGCCCTCTATAATAAATCTGGTAGCACAGTAAAATAACATTGTTATAACAATGTTCTGCTGTGGACTGTTGATTCTTAAAGGGCCATGATACCCAAATGTTTAAACACTTGAAAGTGATGCAGCATAGCTTTAAAAAGCTGACTAGAAAATATCACCTGAACATCTCTATGTAAAAAAGATATTTTACCTCAAAAAATCCTCAGTAGCCACATCCCATTGTAAAGGACTTCTAAGCAGCAAATCAGTATGTCTGTCCCGGGACAGCTAAGGGAGTGAGCTTACGTGCACACTCGTCTTATTCCCCTATTCAGTTTAAGGAAGTTTACTAAGTTAAGTGAATTCTCATGAGATCACAGTAAAAGAGTTCATGACCTCAGCACTGTTGATGCTGTTTGGCTGCTGTTCATTTCTTCATTTTTTTTTTACCTGCAGATGGGCAGCAACTGAAGTATAACTTTTTACACAGAACTCACTCTGCTGTGCTGAGGAAATTGTGAGGTAAAATATCTTCTTTTTTTTTACATAGAGATGCTCAGGTGATATTTACCTGTCAGCTTTTTACAGTTATACTGTATTGGTTTCAAGTGATTTAGCATATGAATATTATTTCCCTTTAAGCGAGGTCACCACACACCAGATGCACATTCATGGAGTAGAACAACTTCCTATTTTCATTGATGTCCTCCCTGCTTAATGGCCTCCTCAGCGCAACATAAGTGCAATCGATAATCCCACCTGGTAAAAGGCAATCTTCCACAATTCCTCAGATGTGGTAGAGAAAAAAGGCATCAGTAAGGCACATGGAAATGTATGGTTGTAACAACTATGATTATACCCCTTTATGAGCTTTTAGCTTAGTTAGACACACCCTTTAAAAGATAGATAATCCCTTTATTACCTATTCCCTAGTTTTGCATAATCAACACAATTATATTAATACACTTTTTACCTCTGTGAATACCTTGTGTCTAAGCCTCTGCAAACTGCCCCCTTATTTCAGTTCTTTTGACAGACTTGCATTTTAGCCAATCAGTGCGGACTCCTAAGTAACTCCACGTGCGTGAGCACAGTGTTATCTATATGACACACATGAACTAATACCCTCTAGTGGTGAAAAACTGTCAAAATGCATTTAGGTAAGAGGTGGCATTCAAGGTTTAAGAAATTAGCATATGAACCTCCTAGGTTTAGCTTTCAACTAAGAATACCAAGAGAACAAAACAAAATTGGTGATAAAAGTAAATTGGAAAGTTGTTTAAAATTACTATCTGAACCATAAAAGTTTATTTTGGACTAGACTGTCCCTTTAACACTGTTTGTTGCTAAGATCATTACTGCCTGCAAACCTTCAGTACCATTGAACAGAAGGGTGATTCTGATTCCTTTTATCAGTCTTTGCTCTGTTTCATCTTTACATTCCACAGCACTGCAGCATTTCCAGACATACCTGTCCATGTGAACTCCTTATGAATGAGTGCCAGTTATCTGCATTATGTCACGCTGCACTGCTCCTTTCTTCTCCGTTGCGCCGCTCTGTTGCTATGGCTGTTGCCATGGACACTGCCATGGACGCGGCGGTTGCTGTGAGCATGCAGCGATGATGTCATCGCCGCACGTCAATTCCCCTCTCTTGCCGGTTGGATCCTCAGAGTCTTCTTGGCGCAGATCGGCATCGGCACCTATGTAAGTACCTGCTTAACTTTTGCACACTGCCCAAGTATAGGACTTACTCTGTGTGCTCCTGGGTGCGATTATCTACTGTTGCTTAAATTACATTATCGTTGCTGAACTTTGCCTGTGTGACCACTCTGTTGCTTAACCCCTGAACTGCTGGATATCTTGTTGCTGGACTTTGCCTGTCTGACCACTCTGCTGTTTAACCCCTGAACTGCTGGATACCTTGTTGCTGAACTTTGCCTGTCTGACCACTCTGATGTTTAACCCTTGAACTGCTGGATACCTTGTTGCTGAGCTTTGCCTGTCTGACCAATCTGCTGTTTAACCCCTGACCTGCTGGATTACCTTATTGTTGTCAAACCTTGCCTGTCCCTGACCCCTCTGCTGTTTTGTCCTGTACTGCTGATTTTAAGGACTGCCCTGTTTTCCGTGAGTACTACTTACCTTATTTTATACCTCTCATTCTGTTCTGGGATATTTCCTTATCCTTCCACTTGACGCTGGGATAAGAAGACTACTGGCCAAGTTTGGTCTGATAGGGAAATACCCCACGAGCATTACACATTAACAGGGCTAACTTTTGGCTATCCTGTGGTAACTCTGGATGGAAAAGATTCCTTGAACTAGCTTTCCTATTACCTCTTATGAACCTAAATGCGGCTCCTACAAATGCACTTATTTGCAATTGCTACATAGTAGATACAAGAAATAGTTACAGAGCAACTGTTATATTTATTCTGCAATTGTGATCCATAACCAGTTATTATAACCTGAGTATTACAATGGTTGAGTAATCCCTACCAAAGCCCCAAAATCTGCCTGGTATGAATGCTTAGAAAAATGCTGCGTCACTGCTAACAACTAAACCAGCACAGGTATTGGATGTCTCCTTTCAGTCAGAGGCTCCAGATCCTGTCTTATAAACTGGAATAAATCCAGGATAGCCCAATGGGAGAGCCTAAACGTCTGAGGATTTGGTGAGCATTCAGCCTCTCCAGGACAGTCCTCTCTAAGAGGGCTCAGGGGACACTGACAGGAGCAGGATTAGCTTCTATTTCTTCCTGGTCTACTGCTCTTTCTGCTACCCTCCTTCTTTGTAGGCAACAGCATGAGCCAAACATCTTGGACAGAACAGCTAGCAAAACAATGTAGAGAGCAAAGATCTAAGCAAATGAAGGGTAGTGGCCTTCTTATAGGGGAATACTCGCTAACAAGAGCATTCAAGTGAATTGGCAGGAGAATTACACAATCTAGGCCAAGGTAGCTGATGTGGAATAAGTGTTGGAATGGAGACATTCTCCATTTAGGCTACTTTGACCTAGTATTTGTAATTCCTGTCAGTTTATCTCAATTAACTGTCAATCACTTTTTATGGATAGATTAATCCAATAGTGGGTCTAGATGGATGATATGTGCAATTCACTAGCTCTGAAGCAAATTAATTATTTGAGAAAATGTATGCATTTCGGCTGTATATCAGTTGTAATTCGGTCAAAATTTTGTTGTATGTGAATAGATAAATATAAGTAGATTTAATGCTTGAATTTGTCTGAACTGAATTTAGTCAAATTGCAACTGAATAGCAGATGAAAATGATCTTCAATTCAGCAAAAACAGCCAAAAATTGAGTTAATGACTAGATTAAATGGTCATTTTAATGTCCAAATCCATTAAACAAAATTAGTCTGTAATACCCTTGTAATTCGTCTCTTTGTGAATAACCCCTATAGTTGTCAAAACAGCTCACACTCCTCAGATATGCTCTTGTTGGAAGTTTCAACTAAGGAGAGGAAAAGAACAGATAACAGAAGTACACTGGAAGTTTTTATTTGCACACTCTTTTTGAATTATGAAAGTTTAATGTTTAACTGTAGACAGCTTCCACGGCTCTGATGACAGCCAGGGACATAACTCCACAAAGATAAAACATAGTCTTGATATCTGCTATTAGACATTCACATATAAGATTACCTATAATCAATTTTAGCATGCGTGCCTTGAATATCTTTCTAAATGGGTGTTTTTAAATACAAAGAAGAAATTATTTCAATATCCCTTTAAAGCATCATCTTAAAATACTTTTAATGTATTGTTTTTACCCAATGAAAAGCCACCTTTTTGGCTGTTTAAATTTGTTTCAAAATCCTATCATTTCGAAAGGATTAATTTGCCATTCGCAATTTATTCTCTAATTAAAAAAGTAAAAATATTGTGAGTTTTACATTATTATTATTATAATATTAATGATGCAGCTGTAATAGTTTTATATTTTTAATATTTATTAGACATAACAATGAGAAGAAAAAAAAGCTGATGTCACTGATTACTGATCCATCTGTAAGTTGTTGTGGGGTAAATATTTTTTTCTTTTTTTTTTTATTGTTTTAAAAGATAGATAATCCCTTTATTACCCATTCCCCAGTTATATTAATACATTTTTTACCTCTGTGATTACCTTGCATCTAAGTCTCTTCTGATCAAATGACTTTTTATTTATTATCTATTGACTTGCATTTTAGCCAATTAGTGCTGTGTTATGCTGTGTTGTGCTGACTCCTAAATAACTCCCTGGGCGTGAGTACAATGTTATCTAAATGGCCCACATGAACTAGCAGTCTCTTGTTGTGAAAAGCAAATAAAGTATGTGATAAGAGGCTGTCTGTAGTGGCTTAGAAAAAGGCAGAAATTTAGAGGTTTAAATGTTATAAAGTATATTAATATAACAACGTTGGTTGTGCAAAGCTGGGGAATGGGTAGTAAAGGCGTTATCTATCTTTTTAAACATTAACAATTTTGGTGTAGACTGTCCCTTTAAGGTTAGCATTTTAAAGGGGCATAATGATAAAAATGTATATGTTCATGACAGCATTTTAATTATGAATAGAATATGTTGTATATATTTTTCTATTAGCAAAAATGCTTCTAGCAAAAGATATGCACATATGCTGTGGTTAGCAACTTTACTCTTGTATCTTGTAAAACAAACCGCACCCAAAAGAACTCTTGAATATTTTCACTGCCAAATACAAACTAAACAATTTTGCAGTAGTTCTATTATGCAAACATTTAAGCTCAACTTTTCTTAAGGCGGTTATAATGTCATATAGGTTTGTACGTACCTTAAATTCTTGCTCAAGCCCAATCTTATCAAAATGGGGTGCAGGGCTGTATAGGCTTTGTAGGTGTTTTTCTAACGAGGCCACGTCAAGTTCAGTGTCACCATAGAGGTAGTATTCCAGTAAGGCTTGATAAATGAAGGAGTATTGCATCTAAAAGCCACAAAGGAAACAGGTTCACTATATTTTATTACGTTACTGGTTTTGCAACCCTAAAGGGACATTGTAGACAAAACAACAAGCTGTTGTATATTAATAACCCCCTGTTAGAGAGATATGAAAGCCAAAATTTATCTTTTCCAATTTCAGATAGAGTGTGCCATTAAAAAAAAACAAAAAAAAAACGCTTATCTTCTGTTATCAAATTTACTTTGTTCTCTTGGGGTAGGAGTGTGCACGTGTACATACATTGTTGCAAAAGCCGCTGCCATTTAGCCCTCAAGACACGTACACACATATATTAGCTTAGTTTTTTAGCTACTATGTCCCATTTATTACAGTAACAACAAATTTTCAGTAAAAGAATATACATTTGATGAGAACATAAATTCTTCTTACATCTGTCTGAACCATCTGAGGACGTTGATTCCGGATTCTTGCAACAAAATCAAAGACATTCACTTGTTTTTCTTCATTCATCATGTCAATAATAGAATCTATCACTATGAATGTCCCCGTTCGTCCAACACCAGCACTAGAAGAAATAATGAAAAGACAAAATCATCTGAAAATTGACATTCTGCTTTTTACATTTAAACCTCTAAGTGTGAGCTTATCCTCCTTACTAAGCCTGCTTTACATAATATTTTAAGCTACTTTTATGGATTTTGCAACACATCACAAAATTCAACAGATCTGAATGAGACTTACAGATTTATGACTGCAGGTCATAATTAGCATAAAGCTCATTCATATATACACACTCTTATAGGTGGTTGTGTTTATATATATATATATATATATATATATATATATATATATATAAATATACACACACACAAACACACACATTCTGTTATAACATATACACTGTAGCTAAAAGATCATTTGGTATTCACTATATTGTGTTCTTTATTACACATCATGAGCCACTAGGTGGAGAACTTTAATAGTGAATGAAATAAGTGTTTTGGGAATAGGAAAATGTTAAATATCCTGTGTGCACATAACATCCTCTTTACTTCTAAACTGTTTACTTTTTTTAAGCAGTGATGGCCTTGACTCAACTTTCCATTATCATAAATATCCAAACAAAAATAAAACACTGTATATTAAAGGGGAATTTATAATCTAAAGTTAAACTTAAAGGGGCATTGTAGACAACTTTTATGTTTAATCTAAAACAGGACATATAAAATATATATATTTTTTATTTTGTTCTTTTTTATTAACTCATGTTCCTGTCCTGAATAAATAAATGTTTTTGTCATATTTGCAGACTTGCAGAGGTGTGTCCCTCTACAACAGTAAATCAGAGGTAGTTGCCCTTATCAGACAGGATTAGTTTGACGTAAAATACTGCAGTATTAGTTTAAATGTAATCAGATTTGACATAACATTTTTCAAGCACAACAATGTGTGTATGTATATGTGTAAATGCTTTCAAATACATTATAGAACATTTCTGAGTAAGGGACATGATGAGCAAAATGTTCTTTGTCACATTACATGTTTTTGTTTTAGAGTAATTTTTATAGTAAAAGCTACTTAAATTGTGTTACAGTATATAACTAGCAGGGAATCCATGTAGACTATTTAGGTATTCATTGCACGCTGCTTGATACAGATAACACAGTACATTTATATATGTTTTAAAAAAATTGTACGCTAAAATGTTTTCTGTGCTAAATTTTCAAACTGTATAAAGATAGTGGTATTTTTTTTTTTATGGATGTCTCTGTGCTAAATAAACTAACTTTTTCTGTGGGAGTTGTGCTAATCAGCTAGTGAGGCAGAGACTTAAAGGACAGTCTAGTCCAAAATACACTTTCATGATTCAGATAGAGAATGTGGGCCTCCATTACATATGCAGCGTCGCCCGCAAAATACCCCACCGCCAGATTTTACGCGATTTTGGTATTACATATACGGCGCAGCATACAAGTTACCCGTGTTTATTTCACCCGTCGCCCGCAATTATTACTCCCATAGGCTGACATAGAACCACGTCGCAAATCGGTATCCAATATCCAGCGCAAGGACTTACGTGGCGAAAATGGAGAATTCTTACTCCATTTTAACCTCGTCATAAAAGGCAGCTGTAGCAAGCCTTGCGCTGAGTATGGGAGCACCGTAACTCCCTAAAATGCCTGCAAAAATCAACACCTAACACCTAACGCATGCGCAATGTCTATTTACCTGTCAACCGCAATCCCCCACTGCAATAACTAATAAAGTGTATTAACCCCTATATCCGCCATCAAACCCACACCGCAAGTAATAACTAAATTATTAACCCCTAAATCCGCCAACCCCAACATCACAAAATACTGCTTAAAACTATTAACCTTTAAAGGGACAATCTACACCAAAATTTTTCTTATTTAAAAAGATAGATAATCCCTTTATTACCCATTCGTCGTTTTTGCATAACCAACACAGTTATATTAATATACTTTTTACCTCTGTGATTACCTTGTATCTAAGCCTCTGCAGACTGCCTCCTTCTCTAAGTGCTTTTGACAGACATGCAGTGTAGTCAATCAGTGAAGACTCCTAAATAACTTCACAGGAGTGAGCACAATGTTATCTATATGACACACAAGAACTAACACTGTCTAACTGTGAAAAACTTTCAAAATGCTCTGAGCTAAGAGGCGGGTTTCAACTGTTTAGAAATCAGTTTGAGCCTAGCTATACCACCAAGGGAACAAAGCAAATTTGATGATAAAAGTAAATTGAAAAGTTGTTTAAAATTGCATGCCCTGTCTGAATCATTAAAGTTTATTTATGACTTTTACTGTCCCTTTAATCCACCATAGCCCACAACGCAATAAACCTATTCAAGTATTAACCCCTAAACCGCCATAGCCCACATAGCCTATTAAATGTATTAACCCCTAATCTGTCGCCGCCACTATAATAAAGTTATTAACCCCTAAACCTAAGTCTAACCCTAACACCCCCTAACTTAAATATTATTTAAATAAATTTACTATTATTAACTCAATTATTCCTATTTAAAACTAAATACTTACCTATAAAATAAACCCTAAGATAGCTACAATATAATTAATAATTACATTGTAGCTATTTTAGGATTTATTTTAATTTTACAGGCAACTTTGTATTTATTTTAACTAGGTACAATAGTTATTAAATAGTTATTAACTATTTAATAGCTACCTAGCTAAAATAAAGACAAATTTACCTGTAAAATAAAAACTAACCTAAGTTACAATTACACCTAACACTACACTATCATTAAATAAATTAATATAATTAACTACAATTAGCTAAAATTAAATACAATTATAATAAAATAAGCCAAAGTACAAAAACAAACACTAAATTACAGAAAATAAAAAAAATTTACAAGAAGTTTAAACTAATTACACCTAATCTAAGCCCCCTAATAAAATAAAAAAGCCCTCCAAAATAATAAAATTCCCTACCCTATACTAAATTACAAATAGCCCTTAAAAGGGCTTTTCTTTCATGTAATTAGCAAGAGTCCATGAGCTAGTGACGTATGGGATATACATTCCTACCAGGAGGGGCAAAGTTTCCCAAACCTCAAAATGCCTATAAATACACCCCTCACCACACCCACAAATCAGTTTTACAAACTTTGCCTCCTATGGAGGTGGTGAAGTAAGTTTGTGCTAGATTCTACGTTGATATGCGCTCCGCAGCAGGTTGGAGCCCGGTTTTCCTCTCAGCGTGCAGTGAATGTCAGAGGGATGTGAGGAGAGTATTGCCTATTTGAATTCAATGATCTCCTTCTACGGGGTCTATTTCATAGGTTCTCTGTTATCGGCCGTAGAGATTCATCTCTTACCTCCCTTTTCAGATCGACGATATACTCTTATTTATATACCATTACCTCTACTGATTTTCGTTTCAGTACTGGTTTGGCTTTCTACAACATGTAGATGAGTGTCCTGGGGTAAGTAAGTCTTATTTTCTGTGACACTCTAAGCTATGGTTGGGCACTTTGTTTATAAAGTTCTAAATATATGTATTCAAACATTTATTTGCCTTGACTCAGGATGTTCAACATTCCTTATTTTCAGACAGTCAGTTTCATATTTGGGATAATGCATATGAATAAATCAATTTTTTTCTTACCTTAAAATTTGACTTTTTCCCTGTGGGCTGTTAGGCTCGCGGGGGCTGAAAATGCTTCATTTTATTGCGTCATTCTTGGCGCTGACTTTTTTGGCGCAAATGTTTTTTTTTCTGTTTCCGGCGTCATACGTGTCGCCGGAAGTTGCGTCATTTTTTTACGTTCTTTTGCGCCAAAAGTGTCGGCGTTCCGGATGTGGCGTCATTTTTGGCGCCAAAAGCATTTAGGCGCCAAATAATTTTTGGCGCTAAAAAAATATGGGCGTCACTATTGTCTCCACATTATTTAAGTCTCATTATTTATTGCTTCTGGTTGCTAGAAGCTTGTTCACTGGCATTTTTTCCCATTCCTGAAACTGTCATTTAAGGAATTTGATCAATTTTGCTTTATATGTTGTTTTTTCTATTACATATTGCAAGATGTCCCACGTTGAAACTGAGTCAGAAGATACTTCTGGATAATCGCTGCCTGGTGCTGGAGCTACCAAAGATAAGTGTATCTGCTGTAAACTTATGGTATCTGTTCCTCCAGCTGTTGTTTGTACTGTTTGTCATGACAAACTTGTTAATGCAGATAATATTTCCTTTAGTACTGTTACATTACCTGTTGCTGTTCCGTCAACATCTAATACTCAAAGTGTTTCTGATAACATAAGAGATTTTGTTTCTAAATCCATTAAGAAGGCTATGTCTGTTATTCCTCCTTCTAGTAAACGTAAAAAGTCTTTTAAAACTTCTCATTTTTCAGATGAATTTTTAAATGAACATCATCATTCTGATTCTGATAATGGTTCTTCTGGTTCAGAGGATTCTGTCTCAGAGGTTGATGCTGATAAATCTTCATATTTATTTAAAATGGAATTTATTCGTTCTTTACTTAAAGAAGTCCTAATTGCATTAGAAATTGAGGATTCTGGTCCTCTTGATACTAAATCTAAACGTTTAGATAAGGTTTTTAAATCTCCTGTAGTTATTCCAGAAGTTTTTCTTGTCCCTAGTGCTATTTCGGAAGTAATTTCCAGGGAATGGAATAATTTGGGTAATTCATTTACTCCTTCTAAACGTTTTAAGCAATTATATCCTGTGCCATCTGACAGATTAGAGTTTTGGGACAAAATCCCTAAGGTTGATGGGGCTGTCTCTACTCTTGCTATTCTTCTTCAACATGCTAATAATTTTATTTGTGATGCCATCTTTGATATCATTAGAGTTGATGTCAGGTATATGTCTCTAGCTATTTTAGCTAGAAGAGCTTTATGGCTTAAAACTTGGTATGCTGATATGTCTTCTAAGTCTACTCTGCTTTCCCTTTCTTTCCAGGGTAATAAATTGTTTGGTTCTCAGTTGAATTCTATTATCTCAACTGTTACTGGAGGGAAAGGAACTTTTTTACCACAGGATAAAAAATCTAAAGGTAAATTTAGGTCTAATAATCGTTTTCGTTCCTTTAGTCACAACAAGGAACAAAAACCTGATCCTTCATCCTCAGGAGCGGTATCAGTTTGGAAACCATCTCCAGTCTGGAATAAATCCAAGCCTTTTAGAAAATCAAAGCCAGCTCCTAAGTCCACATGAAGGTGCGGCCCTCATTCCAGCTCAGCTGGTAGGGGGCAGATTATGTTTTTTCAAAGAAATTTGGATCAATTAAGTTCACAATCTTTGGATTCAGAACATTGTTTCAGAAGGGTACAGAATTGGCTTCAAGATAAGGCCTCCTGCAAAGAGGGTTTTCTTTCCCGTGTCCCAGTAAACCCAGCGAAGGCTCAAGCATTTCTGAAATGTGTTTCAGATCTAGAGTTGGCTGGAGTAATTATGCCAGTTCCAGTTCTGGAACAGGGACTGGGGTTTTATTCAAATCTCTTCATTGTACCAAAGAAGGAGAATTCCTTCAGACCAGTTCTGGATCTAAAAATATTGAATCGCTATGTAAGGATACCAACATTCAAAATGGTAACTGTAAGGACTATCCTGCCTTTTGTTCAGCAATGGCATTATATGTCTACAATAGATTTACAGGATGCATATCTGCATATTCCAATTCATCCAGATCACTATCAGTTTCTGAGATTCTCTTTCCTAGACAAGCATTACCAGTTTGTGGCTCTGCCGTTTGGCCTAGCTACAGGGAGTGCAGAATTATTAGGCAAGTTGTATTTTTGAGGATTAATTTTATTATTGAACAACAACCATGTTCTCAATGAACCCAAAAAACTCATTAATATCAAAGCTGAATAGTTTTGGAAGTAGTTTTTAGTTTGTTTTTAGTTATAGCTATTTTAGGGGGATATCTGTGTATGCAGGTGACTATTACTGTGCATAATTATTAGGCAACTTAACAAAAAACAAATATATACCCATTTCAATTATTTATTTTTACCAGTGAAACCAATATAACATCTCAACATTCACAAATATACATTTCTGACATTCAAAAACAAAACAAAAACAAATCAGTGACCAATATAGCCACCTTTCTTTGCAAGGACACTCAAAAGCCTGCCATCCATGGATTCTGAAAGTGTTTTGATCTGTTCACCATCAACATTGCGTGCAGCAGCAACCACAGCCTCCCAGACACTGTTCAGAGAGGTGTACTGTTTTCCCTCCTTGTAAATCTCACATTTGATGATGGACCACAGGTTCTCAATGGGGTTCAGATCAGGTGAACAAGGAGGCCATGTCATTAGATTTTCTTCTTTTATACCCTTTCTTGCCAGCCACGCTCTGGAGTACTTGGACGCGTGTGATGGAGCATTGTCCTGCATGAAAATCATGTTTTTCTTGAAGGATGCAGACTTCTTCCTGTAGCACTGCTTGAAGAAGGTGTCTTCCAGAAACCGGCAGTAGGACTGGGAGTTGAGCTTGACTCCATCCTCAACCCGAAAAGGCCCCACAAGCTCATCTTTGATGATACCAGCCCAAACCAGTACTCCACCTCCGCCTTGCTGGCGTCTGAGTCGGACTGGAGCTCTCTGCCCTTTACCAATCCAGCCACGGGCCCATCCATCTGGCCCATCAAGACTCACTCTCATTTCATCAGTCCATAAAACCTTAGAAAAATCAGTCTTGAGATATTTCTTGGCCCAGTCTTGACGTTTCAGCTTGTGTGTCTTGTTCAGTGGTGGTCGTCTTTCAGCCTTTCTTACCTTGGCCATGTCTCTGAGTATTGCACACCTTGTGCTTTTGGGCACTCCAGTGATGTTGCAGCTCTGAAATATGGCCAAACTGGTGGCAAGTGGCATCTTGGCAGCTGCACACTTGACTTTTCTCAGTTCATGGGCAGTTATTTTGCGCCTTGGTTTTTCCACACGCTTCTTGCGACCCTGTTGACTATTTTGAATGAAACGCTTGATTGTTCGATGATCACGCTTCAGAAGCTTTGCAATTTTAAGAGTGCTGCATCCCTCTGCAAGATATCTCACTATTTTTGACTTTTCTGAGCCTGTCAAGTCCTTCTTTTGACCCATTTTGCAAAAGGAAAGGAAGTTGCCTAATAATTATGCACACCTGATATAGGGTGTTGATGTCATTAGACCACACCCCTTCTCATTACAGAGATGCACATCACCTAATATGCTTAATTGGTAGTAGGTTTTCGAGCCTATACAGCTTGGAGTAAGACAACATGCATAAAGAGGATGATGTGGTCAAAATACTCATTTGCCTAATAATTCTGCACTCCCTGTACAGCTCCAAGAATTTTTACGAAGGTTCTCGGTGCCCTTCTGTCTGTAATCAGAGAACAGGGTATTGTGGTATTTCCTTATTTGGACGATATCTTGGTACTTGCTCAGTCTTCACATTTAGCAGAATCTCATACGAGTCGACTTGTGTTGTTTCTTCAACATCATGGTTGGAGGATCAATTTACCAAAAAGTTCATTGATTCCTCAGACACAGGTAACCTTTTTAGGTTTCCAGATAGATTCAGTGTCCATGACTCTATCTTTGACAGACAAGAGACGTCTAAAATTGATATCAGCTTGTCGAAACCTTCAGTCACAATCATTCCCTTCGGTAGCCTTATGCATGGAAATTCTAGGTCTTATGACTGCTGCATTGGACGCGATCCCCTTTGCTCATTTTCACATGCGGCCTCTTCAGCTCTGTATGCTGAACCAGTGGTGCAGGGATTACACAAACATATCTCAATTAATATCTTTAAAACCGATTGTTCGACACTCTCTGACGTGGTGGACGGATCACCATTGTTTAGTTCAGGGGGCTTCTTTTGTTCTTCCGACCTGGACTGTAATTTCAACAGATGCAAGTCTTACAGGTTGGGGAGCTGTGTGGGGGTCTCTGACAGCACAAGGGGTTTGGGAATCTCAGGAGGTGAGATTACCGATCAATATTTTGGAACTCCGTGCAATTTTCAGAGCTCTTCAGTCTTGGCCTCTTCTAAAGAGAAAATCGTTCATTTGTTTTCAGACAGACAGTGTCACAACTGTGGCATACATCAATCATCAAGGAGGGACTCACAGTCCTCTGGCTATGAAAGAAGTATCTCGAATTCTGGTATGGGCGGAATCCAGCTCCTGTCTAGTTTCTGCGGTTCATATCCCAGGTATAGACAATTGGGAAGCGGATTATCTCAGTCGCCAAACATTACATCCGGGCGAATGGTCTCTTCACCCAGAGGTATTTCTTCAGATTGTTCAAATGTGGGGACTTCCAGAAATAGATTTGATGGCCTCTCATCTAAACAAGAAACTTCTCAGGTATCTGTCCAGATCCAGGGATCCTCAAGCGGTAGCAGTGGATGCATTGTCACTTCCTTGGAAGTATCATCCTGCCTATATCTTTCCGCCTCTAGTTCTTCTTCCAAGAGTAATCTCCAAGATTCTGAAGGAATGCTCGTTTGTTCTGCTGGTAGCTCCAGCATGGCCTCACAGGTTTTGGTATGCGGATCTTGTCCGGATGGCCTCTTGCCAACCGTGGACTCTTCCGTTAAGGCCAGACCTTCTGTCGCAAGGTCCTTTTTTCCATCAGGATCTCAAATCCTTAAATTTAAAGGTATGGAGATTGAACGCTTGATTCTTAGTCAAAGAGGTTTCTCTGACTTTTTCCTGGCATTCTTTTAGAATTCCGAGAATTTTACAGTTTCTTCAGGATGGTTTGGATAAAGGTTTGCCTGCAAGTTCCTTGAAAGGACAAATCTCTGCTCTTTCTGTTCTTTTTCACAGAAAGATACCTAATCTTCCTGATATTCATTGTTTTGTACAAGCTTTGGTTCGTATAAAACCTGTCATTAAGTCAATTTCTCCTCCTTGGAGTTTGAATTTGGTTCTGAGGGCTCTTCAAGCTCCTCCGTTTGAACCTATGCATTCATTGGACATTAAATTACTTTCTTGGAAAGTTTTGTTCCTTTTGGCCATCTCTTCTGCCAGAAGAGTTTCTGAATTATCTGCTCTTTCTTGTGAGTCTCCTTTTCTGATTTTTCACCAGGATAAGGCGGTGTTGCGAACTTCTTTTAAATTTTTACCTAAGGTTGTGAATTCCAACAACATTAGTAGAGAAATTGTGGTTCCTTCATTATGTCCTAATCCTAAGAATTCTAAGGAGAAATCATTGCATTCTTTGGATGTAGTTAGAGCTTTGAAATATTATGTTGAAGCTACTAAGAATTTCCGTAAGACTTCTAGTCTATTTGTTATCTTTTCTCGTTCTAGGAAAGGTCAGAAGGCCTCTGCCATTTCTTTGGCATCTTGGTTGAAATCTTTAATTCATCATGCTTACGTCGAGTCGGGTAAAACTCTGCCTCAAAGGATTACAGCTCATTCTACTAGGTCAGTTTCTACTTCCTGGGCGTTTAGGAATGAAGCTTCGGTTGATCAGATTTGCAAAGCAGCAACTTGGTCTTCTTTGCATACTTTTACTAAATTCTACCATTTTGATGTGTTTTCTTCTTCTGAAGCTGTCTTTGGTAGAAAAGTACTTCAGGCAGCTGTTTCAGTTTGAATCTTCTGCTTATATTTTCAGTTTTTTTCTTTATAAGATTTAAACTTTATTTTTGGGTGTGGATTTTTTTCAGCGGAATTGGCTGTCTTTATTTTATCCCTCCCTCTCTAGTGACTCTTGCGTGGAAGATCCACATCTTGGGTAGTCATTATGGAAGATCCACATCTTGGGTAGTCATTATCCCATACGTCACTAGCTCATGGACTCTTGCTAATTACATGAAAGAAAACATAATTTATGTAAGTACTTACCTGATAAATTAATTTCTTTCATATTAGCAAGAGTCCATGAGGCCCACCCTTTTTTTGTGGTGGTTATGATTTTTTTGTATAAAGCACAATTATTCCAATTCCTTATATTTATGCTTCGCACTTTTTTTCTTATCACCCCACTTCTTGGCTATTCGTTAAACTGATTTGTGGGTGTGGTGAGGGGTGTATTTATAGGCATTTTGAGGTTTGGGAAACTTTGCCCCTCCTGGTAGTAATGTATATCCCATACGTCACTAGCTCATGGACTCTTGCTAATATGAAAGAAATGAATTTATCAGGTAAGTTCTTACATAAATTATGTTTTTGCGGGGCATTGCCCAAAAGTAATTAGCTCTTTTACCTGTAAAAAAAGAAATACAACCCCCCAACATTAAAACCCACACACCCAACCTTACTCTAAAACCCACCCAATCCCCCCTTAAAAAAAACCAAACACTAACCCCTTGAAGATCACCCTACCTTGAGTTGTCTTCACCCAACCGAGCAGAAGTCTTCACCCAACCGGGCAGAAGTCTTCATCCGATCCGGGTAGATGTCTTCATCGAATCCGGCCAGAAGAGGTCCTCCATCCAGGCAGAAGTCTTCATCCAAGCAGCATCTTCTATCTTCTTCCATCCGACGAGGAGCGGCTCCATCTTGAAGACATCCGACGCGGAGCATCCTCTTTGTTCGACGTCCAACTGAAGAATGAAGGTTCCTTTAAATGACGTCATCCAAGATGGCGTCCCTTCAATTCCGATTGGCTGATAGAATTCTATCAGCCAATCGGAATTAATGTAGGAAAAATCCTATTGGCTGATGCAATCAGCCAATCGGATTGAGCTTGCATTCTATTGGCTGATTGTAACAGCCAATAGAATGCTAGGTCAATCCTATTGGCTGTGGGTTTGATGGGTTAATAGTTTAAATAGGCATATTGCGTTGTGGGGGGTTGTCGGTCTAGGGGTTAATACATTTAATATTAGTAATGAGAGGGGGGATTGCGGATATAGGGTTTTTACGTGTCGAGCTTATTTATGGGAGCTGTGTTAGACTTTTACGGGAGATTTGTTATTTTCTTTACTTTTCTTAGGCGCCGGCAGTTTCTAAAGTGCCGTAAGTCACTGGCGACTCCAGAAATTTGTACTTACGCTCATTTCTGGACATCGCTAGTTTATCCGACTTACGGCACTTTATGAGCTGCCGGCGGGGTTTATGTAATACCCCAATGTGCGAAATGAAATTACGGGCGCGCAGGTTCCCACGCTTGCGCCGAAACCTGCGCCATATATTTGATCGCGCCCGTGATTTTAAACAATTTTCCATTTTACTTTTATCACCAATTTTGCTTTGTTCTCTTAGTATTCTTAGTTGAAAGCTACACCTAGAAGGTTCATATGCTAATTTCTAAGCCCTTGAAGGCCGGCTCTTCTCTCAGGGCATTAGTTTTTCACCACTAGAGGGTGTTAGTTCATGTGTATCATATAGATAACACTGTGCTCACGCACGTGGAGTTCAGGTGAGCCAGCTCTGATTGGCTAAAATGGAACTGAAATAAGGGGGCAGTTTGCAGAGGCTTAGATACAAGGTAATCACAAAGGTAAAAAGTGTATTTATTTAACTGTGTTGGTTGTGTAAAACTAAGGAATGGGTAATAAAGGGATTATCTATCTTTAAAAAAAATAAACATTCTGGTGTAGACTGTCCCTTTAAATAGCTTTTTTAAGCAAACTATTTAAAGATGTTTTAATTATGCTATGTTATGTACAGGATAAAAGTATCATGTCCTTTTAACTTTTTATATGCGTTAGAGATTTGTTATTTATTTTCCTATTAGATGTAATGACTATTTTCAGAAAAGCACAGTCATATTTAATAAAATAAATACATTAAGCAGTAACAAAGTAAATACAACTATTTGAAAGTTGAAACTCTGTCATGAACTAGCTAATATTGTGAAGGCACAGCTGTGATGATGCAGATTCTACTTAAAGGGACACTAAACGCAATTACTTTCTTTCATGATTCAGACAGAGCAAGCAATTTTAAGCAACTTTCTAATTTACTCTTATTATCAATTTTTCTTCATTTTCTTGCAACCTTTATTTGAAAAAGCAGAAATGTAAGGTTAGGAGCCACCAATCAGCAAGCGCTACCCAGGTTCTAAACCAAATATCGTGCACACGGTTTAAAGGGACAGAAAACACAAAAATGTTTTATTGTTTAAAAAGATAGATAATGCCTTCATTACCCATTGCCCAGCTTTGCACAACCAACATTGTTATATTAATATACTTTATAACATTTAAACCTCTAAATTTCTGCCTGTTTCTAAGCAACTAAAGACACATGCTTTTTATTAGTTTTTTCACAACAGGGGAGTGCTAGTTCATGTGAGCCATATAGATAACATTGTGCTCAAGCCCATGGGTTGTGCACAACACAGTACTAATTGGCTCAATTGCAAGTCAATATATAATAAATCAAAATTAATTTGATCGGGGGCTGTCAGAAGAGGCTTAGATACAAAGTAACCACAGAGGTATAAAGTGTATTAATATAACCATGTTTTCTGTGCAAAACTGGGGAATGGGTAATAAAGGAATTATCTATCTTTTTAAACAATAAACATTTTTGAGTTGACTGTTGACAATATGTGGCAGCAGTGTGTGTACAATGTTATTCCCAACAACCAGTAGAGGGAGTGCTGTAGCTTCAGTCACTTTATGGTAAAACTCTATGATAAGATATACTTGTGCTGTATACCTAAAGTAAAACATTTACTAAAGAAGACTGAACACAAAGTGAAAGTGAAAGTGAATCTACATTTGGATAGGTAATCTGAAATCTAAACAGTGTCTGTGTTCTGTCAAGAACTCCAATTCCTTGAAATCTCCAATCTGACGTCACTTCCGGTGACTCTATTTTCACTATCTGTTTTGCCTATCTTGGGGGGCACACCGCCGATCCTCTGGCATACACCCCAAGTAAAACTTGAGGAATGAGGTTTACAATGGGGGCTTTGCCCCCCTTGAATTCCCCAGGCGGAGGCAAAATAGATAGTGCAGATAGGTGATTACAGTGCCCATCTGATTGGTTGTAAATCCTGTCACTCACTGAGAAACGGACCAATCAGATTTATGGAATCACCGGAAGTGACATCAGATTGGAGTTTTCGATGTATTGGAGTTCTCGACAGAACATCTGCAGTAACAGAGAGTGAAGACAGAGCTTTGGGTGATCTTTATTGTCATTCAGCATTGACTGCTGCAGCTATAGCTCCCTACAGGCTGTTTGTATAACAGTACTACACACCCTGCTGTCACATGGTGCATATGGCACATACACGTTCCTGAGTCTACCTCAGTATTTCTTCATGGAAATTCAATTTTATTTTTTAATTTTATGCTCAATTTTAATCATGAAACCTTCCATGTACCATTAATGCTAAAAAATGAGCCCCAGGATTCCATTTTTACGCATAATAAAGCAGTATGTGATCAGTCATTCTTCAAAGTTATATTATTATTTAAAAAATCTTGTACTGTTTTATTTATATGAATTGTATTCATGGACAGCGCTGCAGAATATGTTGGCGCTTCATAAATAAAGTATAATAATAAAAAAATAAAAAATAAATAAAAATATAACCTTATGAATGAAATATAATCACGTATTTATGTATTAGTGCAATATAGGTAAATGTTAAAGAACCATTAAACTTGACATTTCAACAACTTGAGCATATAATGTTGCATTATTGCAAGTGAAACATTATTACAATATACATTCATTATTTATTTTGCAGCTTTTTGTTTTAAAATGTTGTTTCACTTTCTCCCAGGGAGGCTTGAGTTAATACTTTAAAGGGCCATTATGCACTCAAAAAATATGGGCTAGTTAAATAAAGCATTAAAAGAAAATAAAGTTTTCAATTAACATGTATTATCAATTTTGCTGCTTTAAGGGACAGTAAAGTCAAAATTAAACTTTCATGATTCAGATAGGGCATGCAATTTTAAACAACTTTCCAATTTACTTTTATCATCAAATTTGCTTTGTTACTTTGGTGGTATTTTTGAAAAGCTAAACCTAGCTAGGCTCAAACTGATTTCTAAACCGTTGAAAACCGCCTCTTAGCTCAGAGCATTTTGAACATTTTTCACAGTTAGACAGTGTTAGTTCATGTGTGTCATATAGACAACATTGTGCTCACTCCTGTGAAGTTATTTAGGAGTCTTCACTGATTGACTACACTGCATGTCTGTCAAAAGCACTTAGATAAGGAGGCTGTCTGCAGAGGCTTAGAT
The DNA here is from genome assembly GCF_027579735.1 of Bombina bombina. Classification (NCBI taxonomy): domain Eukaryota; kingdom Metazoa; phylum Chordata; class Amphibia; order Anura; family Bombinatoridae; genus Bombina; species Bombina bombina. The sequence goes on from NC_069507.1 coordinate 180,930,935, forward strand.
ACAAGGTAATCACAGAGGTAAAAAGTATATTAATATAACTGTGCAAAAATATAAATAAGAAAAATGTTGGTGTTTACTGTCCCTTTAAGGTTCTAAAAATGATGTTAAAGTTTAAAGTCCTCTGACTTCATGAGAATATGTTCGTAATCCCCAGTAGCTACAGAACAAGGCTTTTTTCCACACTCCCTAACTTGTGTTTAGACAGCCCTCCTGCTGGAGCGGTCTGTGTAATGTGCTTTGTAGTGTAGTAATATGTTCAAATGCAGAAATGATGCAGATATACACAGAAGCTGCAGAATTCCACCTCCCTTTCCCCCTCCGGTTACCACAGATCTCCTCCAGTCTCTGCACACCCTAATTAACCCTTTGAGTGCTAAGCACTTTCCCACCTGGGTGCTAAGGTGATTGAAGGTTTTTTTTTTATTTTAATTTTTTGAAATTTTATATTTTATTTTTCAGATCCCCAAGACTTACACCATTGAAAAGGTTAGGCGATTACCTTTCCAATGGTGGGTCTTGGGGGTATGTAGCTGCTTAGATGCCTTAGATACAGGCGTCTAAGCAGCATGCCCCCTTTCCCTATACTTTGCATTGTCAATTGTTAATAAAGTTGCGCAGTGACGTCATCACGTCATTGTGCGTGACGTCACCGCGCAAAACGTGAAGCCCCGGCAATGCCTGTCACTATGCAGGCCCGATCGCCGGGGTAGGAGCGGGTGGGAGCCCCCAGATCTCCCTCAATGTGGGAGAGTGCTACCGACGGCTCTGAGTCGTTGTTAGCACCAGAGTGGGAAACTCTGCGGCGGCTCAGAGCCGTCGTTAGCACTCAAGGGGTTAATAAGCCTTGTTCTTTAGCTACTGGGTATTACGAACGTATTCTCATGAAGTCAGAGGACTTTAAACTTTAACATCATTTTTAGGACCTTAAGCAGCAAAATTGATAATACATGTTAATTGAAAACTTTATTTTCTTTTAATGCTTTATTTAATTAGCCCATATTATTTTGAGTGTATAATGGCCCTTTAAGGCAAATTATGCAATCCTTTGTTTACTTTTACCTCCTTCCCTAAGCTTCTATAGTGTTACATGCTTTTAAAAAGTGGATTATCAGTTTTGCATCAACAATCATGATAGGCAAATCATTCTTTGCAATAGTAACCATGTTGAATTAGTGTAAAACCACCTTAAAGCGACAGTATACACACATTTTCATATAACTACATGTAATAGACACTACTATAAAGAATAATATGCACAGAAACTGATATAAACATTCAGTATAAAACCGTTTAAAAACTTCCTTAGAAGCTTCCAGTTTAGCTCTGTTTAAAAGGTTACTGGAACACCCACTGCAAGTGGGAAATAGCAGACACTCCCCCTCCCCCTGCATATGAATAGACCCTTTACACAAACAGAAGCAAGCTAGAGTAGGTATACGTCGGTATTCTCCTAAAACTTTGGAGCTTGGTTAGGAGTCTGAAAATCAGAGCAATGTTATTTAAAAATAAGCAGAACTATCCATTATTTTAAAAACAAAACTTTATGGGCTATATAAATAGATTATCTACAAAATATTTAGGCAAATAAAAAATTTGTATAATGTCTCTTTAAGGGAATACAAGAATGCAGACTACTCCAGTCTGCTTATGTGCAAACAGAATGTGTGCTATATCTGAATATTAGTTTGTGATTGGTTAGCAAGGGGGACAGGAAAAAGGTGAAAAGAATAAACATAAAATAATAATAATACATTTGCTCAAAATTAAGATATAATTTTTGAGGCCCTGGAACCTAAAAGATAAAGAAATATTAATTATAAACTGCAAAGTCCCAGTACGTCTGTTCATAGATTACACTCCCCTCCTTAATTCTGTTTGCTCCCCTTAGGGTTTTCTTAGTCCTCGTAGAGATAATGAGCGTCATTTATCAAGCAGCGAATGCTTCTCCGGAGGCCCATTGTTTCAGGCTCGCTTGAAATGAAAGTTAAAGGGACAGTCAACCTAAAAAATGTTCCTAAATATATGTAAAAGGTTATTGAAGCTAAATACATCAGACAGTATCCCAAAGTGGAAAGTTAAGAAATGTGTAAGTAAATCAACTATTTAATTTGCTCTCAGTATACAGATACAGTATTCCATTTACCTTAAGTGAGCGTTACGATACTGATCGGTCATTAGTAGTTCCTGCAACAAAAATCCTCCCTTGAGCATAATAGGCGCATTGCGCAAGTGCGCAAATTGCGGGACAGCGCAAATTCGACTAGATTCAATTTTGGGAGACTGAATACATCAGGATGACGTAGGGGTAGGAGGGCTCAGGCGGCCATCTCTAAACGGCCGAGGATGAAATAGTTGATTTACTTACACATTTCTTAACGTTCCACTTTGGGATACTGTTTGATGTATTTAGCTTCAATAACATTTTACATATATTTAGGATTTTTTTTTAGGTTGACTGTCCCTTTAAGAAGTAGCGGTCTTATCACCGATCGGAATGATCGGAAGCCTCAGCTGGCGGCATGGCATTGCACAAGCATTTCTGGTGAAATGCTTGTGCAATGATAAATGCGGAGAGCGTATGCAGGTGTCCGCCTGCAGCGATGTCCATTTGATAAATGGAGCCCAATATCTCAAATTATATAACTTAGTGCTATAGGATATGATGATATGACTACTTATATATAAAAGAGAAAGAAAAAATCAACACAACCCTGCTAACAGTAAAACCATGAACCAAGTTAATAGGGATTTTGGTAGTTTGTCTCCAGCAGTAATTTGAACAGCTTCTTAAGATATTTTCACACTAGACAGCTCATAAATCTTTCACACAATGACCTTTATATCTGACATAGTGCAAATGATTTCCTGTCCAGGATAATGCAACCCAAGTATATAAATGAATATTGCCTTATAGTACCAGAAAACCATTCTTCTTATCAATAAGTATAACTGTTATCTTGTATCTTCTAATTTTCTAAAGAACATTTGCAAATGTTTTTAACTTTTATTTTAAAGATAGAATTGGAAACTAAACTATTAAAATAAAGTATTTGTTTTGCTTTTTGATGTGAGTGCAAAAATAGAAGCACTCGAGTGATGTTAATGCACAATAGCAATAATACTTTTGCACTACACTTGTAATTTAGGCCATAATGCTTTAAAACATTGATTCAAAAAGACATTCCAGATTACATGAAAAATTATAAGATGGAGGTGTACGCAGAAACACATGGGAATATTACCTCAAACCTAAAACCCATAATCAGGAAGCTGCAACGTGCTAATGCTTCCAAGCACTTTGTATTCAATCAGATAGAGCCATCATAGACTGGTTTGTAACACATAAATAGATGCCCCAAATTTCACTAACCACAGTGATAGTAAAACATAACGACCAAGAAACGTCGCCAATTCTTGAGCACATCAGCAGCCAGTCTTTCCTCCTTTTCCTTCTCTCTTTCTTATACACTTCTTTCCCCCCCCCCCCCCTCTCTCCTTCCCACCCTCATATCAAATCCTATGTTTACTTTATGGAAAAAAGAAAATTTATGCTTACCTGATAAATTTATTTCTTTTTTGACACAATGAGTCCACGGATCATCTTAATTACTAATGGGATATTCACCTCCTGGTCAGCAGGAGGAGGCAAAGAGCACCACAGCAGAGCTGTTAAATAGCTCCTCCCTTCCCTCCCACTCCAGTCATATTTACACCAAATCTTATGGTAAATCCTTCTAGTAACAGGCTTACAAGCCTGAATCATTGTCTCTATAACAGCGTCAGAAAATCCCCGCTTGGATAAAATTAAGCGTTCAATCTCCAAGCAGTCAGCTTCAGAGAAACTAGATTTGGATGAATGAAGGGCCCCTAAATCAGAAGGTCCTTCCTCAACGGAAGTCTCCAAGGTGGTAGAGACGTCATCTCCACCAGATCTGCATACCAAATCCTGCGAGGCCAGGCTGGTGCTATGAGGATCACAGAGGCCCTTTCCTGTTTGATCCGAGCAATTACTCAAGGAAGAAGAGCAAACGGAGGAAACAGGTATGCTAGATTGAAGGTCTAAGGGGCCGCCAGAGCATCTATCAGTTCCGCCTGGGGGTTCCTGGATCTCGACCCGTATCTTGGGAGCTTGGCATTCTGCTGCAATGCCATGAGATCTAATTCCGGTTGACCCCACTTGAGAATCAGGCTGGAGAACACTTCCGGATGGAGTTCCCACTCCCCTGGATGAAAAGTCTGCCTACTCAGAAAATCCGCCTCCCAGTTGTCCGCCCCTGGGATGTGGATTGCCGACAGACAGCAAGAGTGGGCCTCCGCCCACTGAATTATTTTGGATACCTCTGTCATCGCCAAGGAACTCCTTGTTCCTCCCTGATGATTGATGTAGGCCACTGACGTTATGTTGTCCAACTGGAACCTGATAAACTGTACCAAGGCTAACTGGGGCCAGGCCAGAAGAGCATTGTAGATCACTCTCAGTTCCAGAATGTTCATGGGTAGAACAGACTCCAACCAAGTCCATGTTCCCTGAGCCTTTAGAGAGCCCCAGACTGCTCCCCACCCTAGAAGGCTGGCATCTGTTGTCACAATCACCCAAGATGGTCTGCGAAAGAAGGTTCCCTGGGAGAGATGATCCAGAGATAACCACCATTATAGAGAATCCATTGTCTCCTGCTCCAGAAGTAATCGAGGAGACAAGTCCGCATAATCTCCGTTCCATTGCCTCAGCATGTTTAACTGAAGAGGTCTGAGATGGAAGCAAGCAAACGGGATGATGTTCATTGTCACCACTATCAGCTCGATTAACTCCATGCACTGAGCCACTGATGGCCGAGGAGTGGACTGAAGGACTAGACAAGTATGGATAATCTTTAATTTCCTGACCTCTGTCAGAAAAATTTTCATAGACAGGGAGTCTATTATGGTTCCTAGTTACCCTTGTATTTGGAACTAATGAACTCTTTTCTAAATTTACTTTCCACCCGTGAAATCGTAGGAAGGATAACACCAAGTCCGTGTGGGGTCTTGCTAGCTGAAAGGATGGCGCCTGAACTAGAATGTCATCCAGATAAGGTGCCACTGCAATGCCGTTTGATCGAAGCACCGCCAACAGAGATCCCAGTACTTTTGTGAAGATTCTGGGGGCTGTGGCAAGACTGAAAGGAAGAGCCACAAACTGGAAGTGTTTGTCCAGAAAGGCAAACCGTAAGAACTTGTGATGATCCCTGTGAATGGGAACATGTAGATACGCGTCCTTTAAATCCACTGTTGTCATAAATTGACCCTCTTGGATCAAAGGGAAAATGGAACAAATTGTTTCCATCTTGAAGGACGGTACCCTGAGAAATTTGTTTAGACTCTTGAAGTCTAAAAGAGATTGGAATAAAACCCCAGACCCTGTTCCTGAATTGGAACAGGAACAATCAGTCCCAGGGCGGAGAGGTTACGCAGTGTAATAACGCCTCTTTCTTTGTCCGGTCTGCAGATAATCTTGAAAGTAGGAATCTTCCTCTGGGAGGAAAAACTTTGAACTCCAGTTTGTATCCCTGAGACACTATTTCTATTGCCCAGGTATCCTGAACATCCCGAACCCATGCTCGAACGGAGAAGGAAAGTCTGCCCCCTACCAGATCCGGTCCTGGATCGGGGGCATGTCCTTCATGCTGTTTTGGAATCACTAAAAGGCTTCTTGGATTGTTTTCCTTTATTCCAAGACTGGTTGGGTCTCCATGTAGGCTTAGATTGTTCCTGCTTAGAGGAGAAAGAGGAAGAATTTCCTTTGAAATTTCGAAAGGAACGAAAATTACTCTGTCGTCCTTTTTGTTTATTTCTCGTATCTTGAGGGAGAAGAGATAATCTCCTTCAGATCAGGTCCAAATAAGGTCTTCCCCTTGTAAGGAATAGCTAGAAGTTTAGACTTAGATGACACATCCGCAGACCAAGGTTTTAACCATAAGGCTCTGCGAGCTAGAATAGAGAAACTCGAGATCTTAGCTCCCAATTTAATAACTTGAAGGGAAGCATTCAAAATAAAGGCATTAGCTAGTTTAAGAGCTTTTATCCTATCTTAGATCTCATCCAAAGAAGTTTCTGTCCTGAGGGCCTCAAACAGTGCATCAAACCAATATGCCGCTGCACTAGTGACAGTGGCAATGCACATGGCCAGTTGCCACTGCAGGCCCTGGTGTACATAAATCTTCTTGAGTAACCCCTCTAACTTCTTATCCATAGGATCCTTGAAAGCACAACTATCCTCTATGGGAATAGTAGTTCTCTTAGCTAAGGTGGAAACGGCACCTTCTACCTTAGGAACAGTTTGCCAAGCCTCTTTAACAGAATCGACTATTGGAAACATCTTCTTAAATATAGGATAGGGAGAGAAAGGAATGCTTGGTCTCTCCCATTCCTTAGCAATGATTTCAGTGGCTCTTTTAGGAACTGGAAATACATCCATGAAGGAAGGAACCTCAAAATATCTGTCCAGTTACTAGACTTCGGAGGGACAACCACCACTGTGGAGTCGCTATCATCCAAGGTAATTAACACCTCCCTGAGTAATAGGCGAAGGTGATCAAGTTTAAATCTGAAAGATATCACCTCCAAGTCCGTCAAAGGTAATAGATCTTCTGAATCTGAGATTTCTCCTTCAGAAGCTACTGCGGTACAATCCTCTTCAGGTGGTTGGGAGGATACCTCCGAAATTGCCACAATTGCATCAGAAACCTCGCTTACTGCAGGATTGGTTTTCCTCTTGCGTTTGCCCTGCAACATTGGAAAAGCAGACAAAGCATCAGAAATAGTAGAAGACATAATAGAGGCTATGTCTTGTAAGGAAATCCCAGAAGGACTATAGCTGAAGCGCAGGGCACTGTTTGTGGGGGGCGGTAAATTTTGGGACGCTTGGGGAGAAAGCTGCGGCATATATTGACCATCATCAGAAGACTCTTGGACAACATCTGCCTTAGAGGAGACTGGCTCTGAAAAAATATTGTCCCTATAACACACAGTCCTTTCAATACATGAAGGACAGAAAGGGATTGGTGGTTCCACGTTGGCATCAAAACACAAAGCGCAAGTGACATCTTGCACGCCCCCTTGGTCCATACTTGTTCACAATTTGTCAAAAAGAAAGAAAAATCTTCAAAAGTATTGGCAAATAAGAATTATAAAAACCGTTACTGTCTCTTTAAATACAAACGGTTATCTTTTTTACTGCATATTGTCAGATTCAGAAATGATCTCCATTTTATCTATTATAAATCGTTTATTATACAAACAAATCAACCTCTGCACCTCAGCACTCTGCTGAAGTGCTCCTACCTGACTGACGATCAACTAGATTTCCTCTGATGATCCGTATTGTTCTCAAGCAACAACGATACTCTGTGCCAAAACGGAAATACCGTCTCTGTACTAGGAATGCATGAATACTGTCACCATGCGGCTCTAGGACAGACCGATAAAGCCCTTCCTTGATGTCGCACTGAATCCTCTCAGTAACAGAAGCGTAATGCAAGTGGCGCGCAAAAACAGGAAGGACCGCCCATCGTGGGTGTAAACTAATCCATTCTATTGCAATACATTGAATAGAAAGGGAAACCACCAGAGCCATTCCGGAACCCATTTGTTTAGCAGCTTAACTCCAGCCCAGGTGCCTGCTACTAAACACTGCCCAAATACTTTCTTATCATGAAAGAATTAAATGTCCCAACATAAAGAGTAATTTTCCTACAGAGCCCCTTATGTTCACTGTGTGCTAAATGATATTCTGAGTCTCCTTATGCCCCAGAAATTTAAAGTAGCACTTACCTTAGCTTCTGCCTGGCAGCAAGGCAGCTCTCAGGCTTGAGAGGTCCTCTCCCTCACATCGACCTGAGGATAATAAAATGCTGAGTCAATAATCACCTCAGACTGAAGGATATAGGGAAGCAAGGAATATGGGAGGCGCAGTGAGAATTATGTCCCACAAGTTCCCATTGCTCTAAAGCCACCAAGGCTCTACTGAAGAGACTGATATGGACTATGGCTACACCCTAGTACAAAGCAATACATCTTGCACTGCTTCAAAAAATAATAAACTCTTGATTGAAGAATCTATACTAACACCTCACTTTACCTCTTCCTATCACTAACGTAGGCAAAGAGAATGACTGGAGTGGGAGGGAAGAGAGGAGCTATTTAACAGCTCTGCTGTGGTGCTCTTTGCCTCCTCCTGCTGACCAGGAGGTGAATATCCCATTAGTAATTAAGATGATCCGTGGACTCATCGTGTCTTAAAAAAGAAAAGGGGAAGGTATTTCTGTTTTTTCTATGTATAATCTACTATTATTATGTAAAATATTACTAACATTGTTACCTATTTTTGAGGGAGATGCGTCTCCCATATTGTATCACGCAAACTTTTTCAATAAAGTCAGTAAAAAAAAAAAAAAAAAAAAAGACATTCCAGATATGTCTTACCTGCAGTGAACCACGATAGGTCCAGCATGGGTAGGATTCAGTGATTTTACTTTTTTTAGGAATTTTAGCATGCCAATAGGTGTAAATGGTACTCCAAAGTCAGGCCAACTGGTGAAATGCAATTGTGTGATAAACCTGGGAGTTTTGCATCCATCATGAACCTAATTGTAGCACAGGATTAAACAAGAAGAAAATATTTTTAGGAAACATTTATGATTTTATAAAGTAGCTGAACATTTCCTCCAACTATCCATTATTCCATAACAGTTTATTTTTATAGTGCGTTTACAGTTAGACATAATTTCCAACAATTTGGCTTAAAATTTAGAGTGGAAGATGCAGTCAAAGCAATCTGGGTGTGTATCTGGGTAGAACATGAGAGGATTTGGGACAGTCTGGGGGCTGAGCACACAGGGAGGGTCCACTGGTGTGACTGGTCTTCCTGAGAGAAAAGTTGAGGGTTGTCTGTGGACATCAATGGGAAGTTTGGGGGTGATCCATGGGTGTAGCTCGGTAGTTTGGTGGGGGTTTATTTGTGGGCGTCACTAGTGGGGTTTTGAGTGTCAGATGACATTCATTTTTGTATTGCAGTTTGTCTGCATTCTGTAATGGGTCCATGTCATAAAGGGACATGAAAACCCAAAGTTTTACTCTCATGATTCAGAAAGAGCATGCAATTTTAAACAACTTTACAATTGGAAAGAGGGCTAAGACAGTGAACAAACAATATAGCAACAATTATTGCATTTCAGATTGTCATGGACAGGCAATTATTCATACTCATTGCAGTTAGGTTTTGTATGTAGTGAAAGACTTCCAAAATGAGTCCATGGTACCAAGATAAAAATACATCCTTACATTAACAATGTATAGCTGTTTAGATATAAGCATATCTATCTAAATTCAATATAGTCAATGTAGTATAAACTTAAAATTCTATAAATGTATGGTTAATTACACAAGAGCACTGCATTAGGAAAACAGGAGTGCTGAGTGTGCCACCATCTGCAAAATGTGAGAATCAATGTGTTATCCAAATCAATCAAATACATGTGTACATGTTGCTAGACTATAACTGAAGGAGATGCTTTGCATGTATATTACAGGGTGCAGTTCAGTTGTAGCTATACAGCCCACCAGGTAAACTCTAAATGCATAGTTCGCAAGATTAACAACTCTCAATTAAGTTTTTCAACCATAAGGAGCCATTAAAACAGAATTACATGACAGACTTCCCTTCCTTCAAAACTAGGATTGAAATAGTTGGTTGTCTATTCTAGAGCAGATAATCCAAAAACTGACCAAATTTGATAGGGTTTACAAACTTAAAAGCTCCATTGCTAGTTTTGCCAATTTCTGTCTTTTTAGAAGCAAGGGCAACAGATATTACCCAGTTATAATGGTTTAGCTGAATGTTTAAGGCTAAAGAGCATATCTGACTACATCCTTCTATAAACATGATTGCATAGCAACTCCTGGCTGATATTGTGCATCAATGCATCCCCTTAATTGCACTTGAGCCTCTATGATAATAAGCTAACCAGTAATCATAAAGCAGCAGCTAGCTAGTAACACATGGTTTCTTTCTGCTAATGTAACATTAATTACTAATTTAAGGTGAATATGAGGTAGAAAGAAAAATAGTAATTACAATGGGACAGAGTATAACCCTAAGGCATCATGCTGACACAATATATGTGTAGTAAGATTTTCCAGGCAACGATGGGGAACCATGTTCAACGTTTTCTTTAAATCTCCCTACTATCTTATTATCTCTCTGCGGAAGGTTATTCCATGCGTACTTACGGCTTGTATGCAAAACTTGCGAATCGTGTAGTCTACAAGGACTATGACATCTTCAACAGAGACTCGAATACTTCCATAAATCCAACAACCTTGGTCAGGCCAGTACTGATAGCATTTGTCCTATATAAAATAAAGTTAATATTTTAAAACAAGTTTTCCATATTGTTGCAGAGCCTGAGAAATCACTACAATATTTATACAAAATGTGCCTTGTAAACCCACCAATTTAATTTGCAATCATATTAAATAAATTGCTTTCCTTTTCAAACTTTTTTATTTAATTAATATTCAAATAATATTGAACAATCTACTTTTTTTTTTTACACATTTCAAATAATTATAATTATTTTGAACATAGTATTTGTGATTTCACAAGAAATAGTGTTCTGAAAACAGCTTTACACTCCCTCACTTTTAAATTGTGTGTGGTAATACAACTTTACAATATGATTTATGATTTAATTTACCCTATTTTCCTGTAATGGAAGTTTCAAATTTACGAGTTTTCCCAATTCTGACAACTGGAAGGGCACACAACAGGCTTCAAATGACTCTCCCTTCTACATATCTGCCTCTAATTAGTTTCAGCAGAGATGATCAGATAAGGGATTGCAAAACAATGGTTATATTGCTATGCGGTTAGCCTTGTTTACTCCAGTAACAAGTCCAGATTTGTTCATCCAAATAAGGTAAGTTCTGGATAGAATTTTGATACTGCAAAGCATATGCAGCAATTAAGCTTTTATTGCAAGACTGCAGAACAATCTTGTAATTGCAAAGACCTAGATTTGGAGTGTTACTGACAGTGCAGGGTGCTCTATCAATATTGAAGGTCCATGCTCAGAATAGTGTACAATTTGGTATTACAAGTCAATGGTAAAAAAGTTTTAACAGAGATTGTTTAACACACCTGACATCTCTTTAGGATTTTAATATATAAAAAACACATGTAAAACACATTAAAATAAAAATAAATTTATATGTATATAATATAACCTGATCTGGGCCACTGAGGACTTGGGCAGCAGCCTTCACAAAAGACTTCAACATACCCCCCCCCCCCGGCTAGTCGGGTTAAGCAGCTGTTAGCCTGCTATCTCTTTTGCTGTTGTCTAGATCTGTTTCTAATGACCCTATAACCTGCCTTATTTAGAGTAAACAAGAGGGAAGGGGGGTATTTCAGCTTGCTAAGGAGACTACAAATTACTGATGCAAGATGGAGATCACAGCTGAGGCACTACTTGCTACGCTAGCGAATTAATGGATGTCCACTTTGAAAGCTTAATGAATCATCTCTCAATGGAGGGGAGAAGGATCCGCGATGCAATATATCATGAGCACTGCCTAAAGTCAGAATGTAAGATACTTGTAAGAGGGGAATGACACCTTGCAAGCCTATCATCCGCAGGTGAAGGTCACCTTATTTACATCTATGATACCTGGTACTTATGAGCTAATGCTCTCTGAGAGAGGATCCTCAGTCCTTTGTTCCAATAGCGATATGGAGATATCGGGCCCTGCTGCAAAGCGGCTGTTTGTGGTGAGGTCAGGATGTCAGCCAGTCACAGGCAAACCTAGGTTGTACAGGGCCAACAGTAAGTAGAATTGAAGGATCCTTCGTACTGTGCATATGGCACCGAGCAAGACAAGAGAACCAGGAACAATAGCAAGAAACTGGAGGTATCTCATTGTAGGGACTGCCTATTCTGTGTTTGGCAGGTTTCATCATCCCTTTTGTGCCCTTCCATCCGTAGAGTTGATGACTGAGTACAGTGAGAAAAGAAGAATACAACTGCGGCAAAATGGGACTAACTGAATGCTGATAGTTGCTAAATGTGGAATAGGCTAATTGTTTTGTTCCCCCTGATCAATAAAAAGTGGGAACCAGGTGACATATCACTCTTTAGAGTTGGATAGAACTGCATAACTATTTGTTTGCTTATATCCTTTTTGTAGAGACAACTCCTGCAGATTTTTCAGACTTAGGCTAAAGACTAGTATAGTATCTCATTATTATTCACAACAGTGCTTCTAAGAGTATTAATGCTTGTTGCATGACTTGGTGCTAGTTTGTGTGTCTTCTGACATATTTCCGTTTTATATATGGTCTATCATTTTCTTAAATACTGAAGTTTCCTATACATCATGGAGCTGTGTGTCAACCGGTATGATAACTTCTTCATGCTTGATCTTTAACTTGGCACTTTTTTTATGCGTTTAAAAGTAATTGTGGTAGTACCCAGCGAAGACCCAGACACAATAGCCAGTCTAACATCTAATACATCAGCTCAAGATTTTGCCTTTAATTCACTTGGTGGAGCCCTGTTTTATTTTTCCACTTCCTATGATAGTGAGATGTTTCTCAACATATGTGTCTCAATTACCTCTCTCAGTATTCACAGTATGTTTGCTCTTGATATAAAATCTGATGAGATACAGTTCCTTATATTACTTCATATATTGAGAAATGAGATGATTTACTTATTTTTTATATGAGCTATGAGTATGTCTACATAATCACTTTACTTGTATCTTTAGCTAATGGATATCATATCTGTTACAGTGCTTAAAGGGACATGAAACCCACATTTTTTCTTTCATGATTTAGAAAGAGAATGCAGTTTTAAACATCTTTCTAATTTACTTCTATTATCTAATTTGTTTTATTCTCTTGATATTCTTTGCTTAAAAGCATATCTAGATATGCTCAGTAGCTGCTGATTGGTTGCTGCACACAGAAGCCTCGTGTGATTGGCTCATCGTGTGCATTGCTTTTTCTTCAACTAAGGATATCTAAAAAATGAAGCAAAATAAATAATAGAAGTAAATTGTAATGTTGTTTAAATTTGTATGTTCTATCTGAATCATGAAAAAAAGATTTTGGGTTTAGTGGGCCTTTAATATTATTGACATAACTAGTGTTTACTATTTATATTTCATATATAGTTAGAAGCATAATTGTTTTACATATCAATATTCCTGTAGATCTAGCTAGAGCTACTTACACCTTGTGGCAATTTATAACTGCAATATGTATTCTGATTAGATGTCAATGACCACATATAATTTTAAGGCTTCTCTTGGCTTTCAATACATCATTATATCTAGCATGTGTTTAACATCCCTTGAAATGCTGCCTTTTTATGTCAATGGTAGAAACATTTTGAGTACAGTGTCCCTTTAAAGTCCTTTGAAATTTACATAAACATGCAACATCCTACCCTGTCACTGGTTGGCTAAGAGCACAAGCTCATTTACAACCTGATCCTAATTGGCTACAGCAAAGAAAAACCAGGAACATGAAATCAACAAGTCTTTTCAAGAGGTCTATGCTGGACTGCTCTTTATTTGTAAAACCTTTTAAATTACACTAACAAAATGAAAACGTTAAATGATTTTAAACCATTTCCTTTGAATAAAGATATTTTTTCAATACAATGCTAAACATTTATGCTAAATATACCATGCACATACTGTCTCAATTGTATTGTCTCTATTTTTAATGCACTGTGCTTTTTAATGAGATGTCTATACACAAGTTACAGACCCACAGAGCAGTAATGATTGGTCTCAGTAATATTGTTTGTGTAATAATGCATGTTTACCTCCTTCCTTTCCTTCAGGTTGGTTAACATGACTATAGTAGCAGATTTTTGCTCCCAAATCATTCTCCAGAATTCATTAACAGTATCTTTCTTTGGACCTGTATGAAAGAACCAGGACTGACAGTTAACAATATGATTATGTATCAAATAAAAGGACCAAAAGTATTATTCAGCGAATCAGGATCATAGCTCAAAACAACTAGTGTGGTATTTTTACATATAAAGACCCCAAATAGTGGTTCATAGCTCCTGCTCTCAAAGCAACCTACAAGTCAAATGATTTAAAAATAAATCAATCTGAGTATAGGTGCAGGTAACAGAAGTTATTTTTTGCTGATATACATATCCTTAAACCCTGGACTTTCTTTGCATAAATGTTTTGTAGATGATCCATTCTTATAGCCTATACAGCTTTTTTTTTTTTTTTTAGTTTTGTTTATGTTTAAATAACATTGTGCTGATTTTTAGACTCCTAACCAAGCCCCAAAGTTTTAGGAGAATACTGACGTATACCTACTCCAGCTTGCTCCTGTTTGTGTAAAGAGTCTTTTCAAATGCAGAGGAAGGAGGAGGTGGGGTGTCTGAATATTTCCCACTTTCAGTGGGTGTTGTAGTTTAATCCTTTTAACAGAGCTAAACTGGAAGCTTCTAAGTAAGTTTTTAAACTGTTTTATACTGTATTTTTATATCAGTAGCCGTGCATCTTATTCTTTATAGTAGTGTCTATTACATGCAGTTAAATGGAAATTGGCGTATACTGTCCCTTTAATGTTTGAGAAACTGTGACTAAAGCTGATAATTACATTTGTCCTTAGCCTAAGCATGTCTGAATCTCTGTTTTTAGCACATGTGCTTGAAGGTTTGTCCATAATTCTGCTGTCTCATATTTTTAGAGAAATATATTTGTTTTTTTCAAAATGGTTGAAGACAATGTATTACTTGTTAGTGTTAAATTTCCTAATGCATAAAGAAAGGTACATGATAGTGATGCAAAGAGAAGACAAGCAGTATAAATGTAAATCAGCAAGATTTAGAGTACAAACCTTCAGAAGTTACTGAGACATGTTATAAAATAAAAGCTAAATAAGTATCAACCATAAACATAAAAGGTTATGCAGCTTCATTTTGAGACAAATGTTCTATTGGAATTAGGGTTGTCGGTTGGCCTCCACAAAAATAATGGGCATCCTCTGATTGGGTAGACCTGTGATTGGGTAAATTTGGTAGGTGGGTCACACAATGGCCCCTCCCCAAATCTCTACCCTAGTATTAATTTTTATCTTCATAGATGCCAGTAGATCACATTCTACAGTGAATTGACCTTGAGTGCCAATAGCATACTAAGGGGTCGATTTATCAATTTGGCGCCCCAGTCTGCCGCAACTCGCCTCTGGCAGAATTCAGCATTGCACACAAATGCTATTTTGGGCTTGCATGCAATCCCGCCCCCTGCCAGCGCACAACCAATCATGCGCAGGTTGGAGCTGTCAATCTCCCCAGTCGGACAAAACCAGGGATATTGAAATTCGCCACCTTAGAGGTAGCGAAAGGTTAGGAAAGCAGCGGTCTGATGACCGCTGTTTGTTAAATACGGACTGCAGGTTCTCTTGAGTTGTGTTTTAATACCAATAAAGGTTGCCAGTAAAAAAAACAAACACAGAGCAGAGGTTTTATCCCAGTGACAACAAGTAACACAAACAGATCAGTACCAATAAGTGCCAAAAGGCAGCAATTTTTCATTTTACACCTTATATACACATTTGAAATGCATAGATGACTAAGAGGCCTTTAAAATGTAGCTGCCACTCATGGGACAATTAAGTATCCAGTATTTTTGTAGAGATGTTACTGGGCAGCCTGCTGAAATACTGGAATGTCCAATTAAATACTGGACATCTTGCACCCTAACTGCAATAAAGACTAGCTTTTGAGTCTATTTTATGGCCACTTGGTAAAAATGAATACCTAATTATTGGTAATAATTAGTACAGAAAAAAAGAAAATGTATGCTTACCTGATAAATGTATTTCTTTTTTGACACGATGAGTCCACGGATCATCTTAATTACTAATGGGATATTCACCTCCTGGTCAGCAGGAGGAGGCAAAGAGCACCACAGCAGAGCTGCCAAATAGCTCCTCCCCTCCCTCCCTCCCACTCCAGTCATTCGACCGAAGTTAGGAAGAGAAAGGTGCAGAGGTGTCTGAAGTTTACAATAACCCACATTTATTAGGTAAGCATAAATTTTCTTTTTTTTTTTTAAGACACGATGAGTCCACGGATCATCTTAATTACTAATGGGATTCAATACCCAAGCTAGAGTACACAGATGATATGGGAGGGACAAGACAGGGAACCTAAACGGAAGGCACCACTGCTTTAAGAACCTTTCTCCCAAAAACAGCCGCAGCCGAGGTAAAAGAGTAAAATTTTCAAAACCTTGAAAAAGTGTGAAGAGAGGACCAGGTTGCAGCCTTGCACATTTGTTCTACAGAAGCTTCATTTTTTAATGCCCATGAGGAAGTAACAGCCCTTGTGGAATGAGCAGTAACTCTCTCGGGAGGCTGCTGTCCAGCCAACTCATAAGCAAAACATAATATGCTCTTCAGCCAAAAAGAAAGAAGTATCCATAGCTTTCTGTCCCTTACGTTTTCCCGAGAAAATCACAAACAAGAAGACTAGCGAAAGTCCTTAGTCGCCTGTAAATAAAACTTTAAAACATGGACCATGTCCAAATTGTGCCTAATTCTTTTCTTTTGAGAAAAAAGGAATAGGACACAAGGAAGGAACACAATCTCCTGATCAATGTACCAATCAGAAACAACCTTAGGAAGAAATCCTAATTTAGTGCGCAAAACTACCTTATCTAAATGGAAAATAAGGTAAGGAGACCCATACTGTAATGCTGAGAGTTCTGACACTCTCCGAACAGAAGAAATAGCTACAAGAAATAAAACTTTCCAAGATAGTAACTTAATATCTAAGGAATGCATAGGCTCAAACTGAACTTGAAGAACTTTGAGAATTAAATTAATCCTCCATGGAGGAGTAACTGGTTTGAACACAGGCCTGATCCTAAGCAAGGCCTGATAAAAAGATTAAACATCTGGAACAACATTTACATAACAAAATAGATAAGGCCAAGATCTTTTAGAGAACTCGCCGATAAGCCCTTCTCCAAACCCTCTTGGAGAAAAGACAAAATTCTAGAAATCCTAACCCTACTCCATCAGTAGCACTTGGATTCACACCAATAAAGGTATTTACGCTAAATTTTATGGTAAATCCTTCTAGACACAGGCTTACGAGCCTGAATCATGGTCTTCTATGAACGAATCAGAAAAACCCTCACTTGGATAAAATTAAGTGTGCAATCTCCAAGCAGTCAGCTGCAGAGAAACTAGATTTGGATGAAGGAAGGGTCCCTGAATCAGAAGGTCCTTCCTCAACGGAAGTCTCCAAGACGGTAGAGATGCCACCTCCACCAGATCCGCATACCAATCCTGCGAGGCCAAGCCATAGCTATCAGAATCACCGAAGCCCTCTCCTGTTTGATTCAAGCAATTACCAGAGGAAGAAGAGCAAACTGAGAAAATAGGTATGCTAGCCTGAAAATCCAATGGATCACCAAGCATCTATCAGATCCACCTGGGGACCCCTGGACCTCGACCCATATCTTGGAAGCTTGGCATTTAGACGGGACGCAATGAGATCCAACTCTGGGTGACCCCACTTGAAAACTAAGTTTGAGAACAGTTCCAGATGGAGTTCCCACTCCCTCGGATGAAAAGTCTGCCTGTTCAGGAACCTGCTTCCCAATTGTCCACCCCTGGGATGTGGATCGCCGATAGGTAACAAGAATGGACTTCTGCCACTGGATTATTTTGGTTACCTCTGTCATCGCTAAGGAACTCCTAGTTCCTCCACTGAAGATATGTTGTCCGACTGGAACCTGATAAACTGGACCGTGGCTAACTGAGGCCAGGCCAGAAGAGCATTGTAGATTGCTCTCAGCTCCAGAATGTTTATAGAAAGAACAGACTCTGAGTGCAAATTCACTGAGCCTTCAGGGAGCCCCAGACTGCTCCCCACCCCAGAAGGCTGGTGTCTGTTGTCACAAACACCCAAGATGGTCTGCGAAAGCAGGTTCCCTGGGAGAGATAATCCAGAGACAACCACCATTGAAGAGAATCCCTTGTCTCCTGCTTCAGTAGTATTCGAGGAGACAAACCTGAATAATCTCTGTTCCATTGCTTGAGCATACTCAACTACAGAGGTCTGCCGCCACCATGAGCCCGATTACCTCCGTGCACTGAACCCCTGAATGCCTAGGAGTGGACTGAAGGACTAGACAAGTATCGATAATCTTTGATTTCCTGACTTCTGTCAGAAAAAATCTTCAATGAGATGGAATCCATTATGGTTCCCAAGATAGTTATCCTTTTGCTTGGGACTAAGGAACACTTTTCCAAATTTACCTTCCACCCACAAGATTGCGGGAAGGATAACACCATGTCCGTGTGAAATCTTGCTTGCTGTAAGAATGGCGTCTGGGCTAGGATGTCGTCCAGATAGAGTGCCACTGCAATGCCCCAAAATCGAAGCACCGCCAACAGCGATCCCAGAGCCTTTGTGAAAACTCTGAGAGTTGTGGCAAGCCGAAAGAAAGAGCCACGGACTGGAAACGTTTGTCCAGAAGGCAAACTTTAGAACTTGAGACGATTCTTGAGAATGGCACATGAAGATACGCTTTCATTAAATCCACTGTTGTCATAAATTGACCCTCTTGGATCAAGGAAAGAATGGAACGAATAGTTTCCATCTTGAAGGATGGTACACTAAGAAATTTGTTTAGACTCTTGAGATCTAAAAAAGTGGTTTGAAGGTTCCCTCTTTTTTAGTAACCACAACCCGATTGGGATAAAAACCCAGACCCTATACCTGTATTGGAACTGGAACAATCACTCCCAGGTCTGAGAGGTCTCCTACACAGAGTAAGAACACCTCTCCTTTTAGTCTGATCTTCAGATAATCTTGAAAGCAGAAACCTGCCTCTGGGAGGAAAACTTGAACTCTAACTTGTATCCCTGGGACACTACTCTCTATTGCCCAGGAATCCTGAACATCTCGAACCCAAGCTTGAGCGGAGAAGGAAAATTTGCCCCCTACAAGATCCGGTCCCAGATCGGTGGTATGACCTTTATGCTGTGTTTGATGCAACAGCAGGCTATTTTGGATTTACTTTATTTATTTATTTTTAAATTTCAAAAGAGATTATTTCCATCAAGCCAGGTCCCAACAAGGTCTACCCCTTGTAAGGAAGCACTAAAAGCTTAGACTTAGAGCATATATCCGTAGAACAAGGCTCTAACCATAAGGCTCTGTGAGCTGGAACTGAGAAACCTATGTTCCTAGTTTGATAATTTGAAATAAAAGAGTTAGCCAAATTTGAAAGCTTTTATCCAATCCTGGATTTCATCCAGGGAGTTTCTGACTTAGTAGCATCAGACAATGCATCAAACCAATATTCCGTTGCACTAGTGATGGTAGTAAAATAAACAGCTGGTTGCCATTGTAAACCCTGATGTACATCCCATTTCTAATTTTTGTCCATAGAGCTAAGCTGACAACTCATTCCCCCCCTAGGGAATGTTCGTACAGCCTCCTTAGCTGAGTCGGCTATGGGAAACAGTTTTGTAAAAATAGGGAATGCGTCCATCCTTATAATTTACTGGATGCACTAGTATAGATTTCACCGGAAATGTCTTTACTGGACGTACTATGTCGGGGTCGCCCAGAATAGTTAAGACCTACTAAAGTAACAATTCCATCTGAATCTGAGATTTCTCTCTCAGATAATCCCAAAGTATCTTCCTTCTTCAGTAACAGGGATGAACCATGCGGAATAGTAACGACTGAAATAATTCCACTAGAAATGTTTTCTACCTTGTTGAAAAAACATATAATGCATCATAACTCCGAATGGAGTGTGAAAGGAAGCCAGGACACTACATGTGGGCCATAAAATTTTGTGGGACACTATAGGAGAAATTTGTGGCATAACTTGACTATCATCAACAGACTCCTAAACAGCAATCGCTTTAGAGGGAGTAGGTTCAGAAAAATATCTTAATAAAATTTACACATAAAAAATGTTACTGTCTCTTTAATCTTAAAAGTAACTTTATTGTTGTGTGCTTTTGTTCCATCCTAAGACACAAAGGATGAATTAACAAATAAACAGCTGAAATTCTTTAATAAAATTTACACATACAAAACGTTACTGTCTCTTTAAATCATAAAAGTAACTTTATTTTTGTGTGCTTTTGTACCATCCAAAGGATGAATTAACAAATAAACAGCTGAAATTCTGTAATAAAATTCACACATAAAGAATGTTACTGTTTCTTTAAATCTTAAAAGCAACTCTTTATTTTTGTGTGCTTCTCCATCCAAAGTCACAACGGATGAATAAACAAAGAAATAGCTAAAATTCCTTTAATAAAATTAGCAGCTAAACAAAAGTTACTGTTTCTTTAAATTTTAAACTGCAACCTTTTATTTTTGTGTGCAGCAAACAAATAAACAATGAAATCAATGCAAATAAGAATACCAGATAAAAACGTTAACTAGCTGAAGATTCCTAATGCTTATACATCCCTAAAAACATCATGTATCCTTTCTAAATCAAGACATGACAATCTGAAAACAGATCCTAAGCGCAGTTGAAGCGCTACCCGGACCCACCTAGGCTAACAAAAACTGCTTAGCTAGTACTCCTAGCTGAGGCTCCTACCCAGAAACCGTTCTAACTCATGAATGAACGGAAGAGTAAAAGTTAGCTAAGTCCTAAACATAGATCCGCCCTCCGTGGGCATGATAATCACATCCCAGATTCTGCATAATAAAAGGACATAGAAATATAAGCTGCTGATAGAAAAGAAAAAGCGCCAAAACTAAACCCCGCCCTTTGTGGGCGTAATATACATGCTCTCCCGGTCGCCATTATAATATTTAGAAATAGACTACCGGGAGATATCCTGAACCTGGGGGCAAATCGTAACACCAGAGAAAGAAGACAAAATGTGCACAACACAAAACGGCTCATAAAAACTGAACTGAGCCAGTCCATAAAAACAATATTATAAGAGATTTAGCCCTCCCTTAGCCACAGGGCATACCCCTCAAGATGTCCACTCGAATCAAGTGTCGCCCAAAGCCACTCTCCTGAGCCCCAGTGCCTGCTATAATCATGCTGTCAGAAAATTCTCCTAAAGCAGTCTATAGGAGATATTTGTTCCAGTAAAGTGCTATACTTCCTCTGTCCTGAATCCTCTGTGTGCTTCAGACCCACCCAGAATAAAAAAGTTAGCACTTACCTTTACCTTCTGTCCGACAGCAGGGCAGCTCAGCAGGTTTAGGAGGTCCTCTCCCTCCCATAGCCCTGTGGAAGATGATAAAGACTGAGATAATTTTGCTTAGGTTATCAGGATAAGGGCAGCATCACTGTATGGGAGGCGCACTGAGAATTATGTCCCACAAGTTCCCATTGCTTTAAAGCCACCAATAGCTCTCCTGTAGAGACTGATATGGACTACGGCTACACCCCAGAATAAAGCAGCACTCTCTGGCACTACTTTAAAAACAATAAACTCTTGATTGAAGAATCTTTTCTAACACCTCACTTTGCCATCTCCTATCACTAACGTAGGCAAAGTGTCAGGGTGCCAGGAATCAGACTGAGACGAGAAGTGCAAAAATAATCACACCTTTATTCATAGCAAAAAATAATAAAAACTCCACAAGTCAAACAACAAGCCAGGAGTCAAAACCAGAGCTGGTAGTCAGATGAGCCGAGTCAGGAGCCAAAGCGAATAGTCAGACGAGCCAGAATCAGGAACAAGGAAAACAGCAGAGTCAGGAACAAGCCAGAGATCAGGAACCAGGAAGGACATCAGGCAGCCAGGTAATACACAGGAGCTCTCATAAACAGGTCTGAGACAACGCAAAGGCAAAGCATACTGAATAGAGGCCCTTTAAATAATAAGTGATGACATCACAAGTCTGCGACTGCATCCTGTCTAACATGGATGATGCATACCAGTCTGGCCATAGAAGGAAGTGTAGGAAATGAGCAACATCCCCACAATGCACCATAGTCAGGAAGAGAGGTGAGTAAAATGGCTGCCAGCAGCACATGGCAAACAACAGGGAAAAAACCCTGACACAAAGAGAATGACTGGGGTGGGAGGGAGGGGAGGAGCTATTTGGCAGCTCTGCGGTGGTGCTCTTTGCTTCCTCCTGCTGACCAGGAGGTGAATATCCCATTAGTAATTAAGATGATCCGTGGACTCATCGTGTCTTAAAAAGAAAAACTATTGTCATACATTTGCATATTACAAGGACATTTTTTTTTTTAGTAAACTGTCCCTTAAAAAATGAAATCAGTAACAACTATATTATAAACTGGTATATACAGGTCAATTTAGGCCTAGTTACCATTGAGGTGGTAAAGTTTAGAAACTGGTGGTAACATAAAAGTTCTCATAGCCTTTAATGGAGATAAATGTTTTTATCACAGGTTTCCAAACTTTACCACCTCAGTGGAAACTAGGCCTGATTCGGTAAAACATTGAGGCACTACTGCTTGTTGGCCTTAGGAAGGAAGTGACATTCTTGCCCAAATTGATACCGAAAAATAAATATGTGCTTATGCTAAAAAAAAACAAGAAAAAAGCATACAATCCCAAAGAATAAGAAATCAACATTTTTAAATGCTGCCTCTTAGAAATTAGAAATTACAGAATTTTGTGCACAATGTCCCTTTAATACTTGTTGATATATATAATTATTATAATCAGACTTAAGGTAATTAGAAAATATGTACATAAGTTATTGATGACCTTTTTTCGTCACAAAAATTGTTTTTTTTTCTAACCACCATTTAGACAAAATAAATTGCTGATGACAATATGTAGCCTTAGTCATTTTTACCTTGAGCGGCTATAAATTTGTTCCTTTCCTTGTAGCCCTGCAAAAGAAAACAAACACTGTAAAATGGTATAATAAATAGTCAGAGGGATATACAATACAAAATGGGGGAACAGCCATAACTTACATCTATATATGATGCATTAATATAATCTGAACATGGGACGCCATCGATTGGTGACAAAATAACTCTGGAATGATCATCTGCAAAGAAAATATAAATGTAAAAATCTCTTTAAATACTATAAGTGCTGCTAATCAGTCTGAGTCCAGTACCCCGCTTATTACAGCACGGTGACATTCTAAACGCTCTGTAATGGAGTAGGATACTTAAATGCCTCATTTCCGAATATTTTGCTTGTTGTTTAGGAGTCATTAAATTATAATGAAACACATTTATTAAAAACATAAAAGTTATGGCATCAAATTTTAGAGTTTTTGGAGCTTAATAGAAATCGACCATAAAATTCGCACACAAAACAAAACTTTATAAACTCTTGGGCAATTTTGGTTCCACATCTGCAGACTTATACTGTTTAATGAAAATCACACAAAAATAGAAAATGTACTGCTCTTTAATTAAAGAAAATACAGTGCATTAGTGAGAAAAACTTTATTAAATTGCAAAATGCAAGTGGAAGGAAAATAGAAAAAATATCAAGGGGGGGGGGGGAATAAACCCCTACAGATTCAAATAAATAGATGGACAATTATATAATGTTAGTCTTTAAAAGTAAATAATTTAAAAGTGTTTTTATGCACAAAATCATGGCATTACTCATTGGTCCCATATCCATAATAAACCATTCAATAAACACCTCCAAAAATGTTATTGTGAAAATGGCTTCAGCTTATTTACACCATAAAGGTTTCAGTAAGTGAGGAAAGGTCCATTTAATGGTTGCACACCGGCCTGCAGGTGGGAAGATAGTATGCCCTCCTGTATGTAGTAATGGTCTAGCTATGAGTGACTCACTTCTCAGTCAGACAACTTGCCTAATACAAGGGTAAGGCATGTACCTACCAACCGTCACACCCAGCCTATTAACACTCACTACCTTAGCCTTCGCTCTAACTGTATCTAAAACTCACATTATATATTTCCCAACATTCCACCTGCTGCAGATAAATCTGCATATCCATCAAAACTACCCAGCTCCCTATCAGAAATTCTACCTAAAATGCCACATGTCCACCATCCAATTTGCTACTCTCACCTAATATTCCACAACAACCAGTAGCTAATTACAAGTCAATATTCAAATGCTTTCACCTTACCACCACCTAACATTTAACATCCTTCTTCTGCTGCACCTCAAATCAACAATACCATCATCGATACACAAAACATCTGATGGAACTCCACAGAAATGTAGCACTAGTAGAAAACAGTGGCACTAATATTTAATGGGACAGGGGGAACTATTTGGGAAACAATGCCTTCATTCTATGCAATTCCGGTCCACCCTGCTGAGCCCTCTTTGTTAGCTGTCATACACTGGTTTACTATGAATTTTAAAGACTTTAATTTTAATTAAAAGACATGCTATTATAATGCCATTTGCTTTATTAATTTAACTTCAGAGTTTTGTTTTTTTAGGTGGGTCAGAGACATGTCACCCTTATTGACAAGTCTCCACTAAGTCCACTGCAGACTCCAAACAATTGCTCTGCTAGTGTGCCCCGGATAGGAACTGCAGCTGCAGGTCCTACCTTGAGGAATGGAGCAGAGGTAGGCGGACGTGGTACATGTAGGATTTAGGGATAGCCTCAATATTAATGAAAGGCCACTTGATGTGAGTGCTCAATTCAAAGCCAGTCACCTGCCACTCCCTACAGAGCATTCAGAAAGTGCTGCCCCCCCCCAACCTGCCTCCCTAGGCACATGCCTTGTTTGCCTTGCCCTTAATAAGCCCCTGATATTACTCATAAAAATTGTATAAACAGTACATATCCAAATAGGTGTTTAAAACCCTCTGCAAATTAACATTATTCCATACAAATTGTCCTTACAATACATAGAAAATATGTATTCAATGTAAACAGTTAAACTCATACTTAAAGGGAAATGAAAATTGAAATAGGCATGGGTGCATTTCAATTTGAAATAGAAGCATTTTTTTGCAATATACTTCCATTAGTAGAAATGCTTCTAGTAAAAGTTATTAGTTTTTTCTGCAGCATAAGCACATCTGGTGTAAGGGCCTGTGCACCAGTATTTAAGCTCAAAGAGCTGGCAATGTGTATTGCATCTGTGAATACATAAGCATTTGTCTCATAGAAATCACCACTGACTCTCTGAGAAGGTGTAATGTCTGAATACTGGTGCACAGTCCCTTACAGCATATGTGCTTATGCTGCAGAAAAACCTTAACTTAACTTTTACTAGAAGCAGGAGTCAAGTCCTATAAAAAAAAAGTGTGGGAACTCACCAAGACTTCCACCCCCCTTATAATTAATATTGGTTTATATATACGCACACACACACACACACACTGTATTTATATGTATATAATCTATACACTTTGGTTAATGAAAGCAAATTAAAACCAACAAAGGGTTGAATGGTTGCCTTTCGGCCTGAGACTCCTCCTCTGCCACACAGTCTCACCCACTTAATGTCCAATAGTCCTATTTCTGCTGAGGTGAGCTAAATAACCCCAGAGCAAACCACACAGAAATGTAAGCACCATGTGTTCCAGACAGTGCGGGGTGATCACACAGCAGGACCGCTGACAGGCTTACATTTAGTGTATTGTAGAAAGTGTTACTGCCCATTACTAGAGGATCTTACTATCCCTCTAACCCGATTATGCTCAAACTCCTCCCACCAGAAGCAGCAGTGTTTACTGAAGTATTTCTGTTCTATTTCCAGGGGAAACTCCTCCTCAATATTCCATGAATAAAGAGCAACTTAGCCAGACACATTACTGAGCAATACCAATTTTAGTTGTATTACTAAATAATACTAACATTTAAAACAACATAAAACTCAAAGAGAAATGGTAGACAGACAAGAACATGACTTAATCACCTTAGCTTGCAAGGGCAGACACATTTATGTTGTGTAAGGCATAAAACATACTCAGATTTGAACTGTAGATTAAAACTTCTATTTTAATCAAGACATGCAGAAACCTGTATACAGAATTAGCAAACAGCTAATTCTTAGCAAGTTTGTTATGTTTTTACCAGCATGAATTTTTTTCCCCTAATTACAAGTGCTTGATGTCTAGGTTTTCTGCAATTGAGACCAATTACGTCTTGGTAATTATTTTACTTTATTTAGAAATAATACCCACACACGCTCCATTTAACAAAATTTATAATTAATTTCAAGATAATTTCTTACATTGTGAGACTATGGCTAATCTATATCCAACAGTTTAGCGCTGTACCTTACGCTTTAGTCAAGGGTTACAATCAACTATTCTGTAGAGGTTAATTATTTTAACAGTGGCTTATAGTATGTAGGATAATTGGCATTTATATTTTAATGGGATAGATTAACATGAAATCAATTCTATCTCTAAAAATATTTCCCATAGTCCACTGTGTTTTGTTTTTCTTATAATTAAATAATTTATAAGGAAACTACAAAGATGCAAAACCTCACTGCAGTACTGTGATGTACAACTGCTAGGGAAATCATTTAGAGTGACAGTAAACCTCTAGTAATTACAAGTTGCTTTTTTTTGCCGTCTTGCAATAAATTAACATACAGGTATACCTCACTTTACAGCGCTTCACTTTACAGCGATTCGCTAATACAGCGCTTTGTGGAGCTGAAGTTCAACCTCCAAGGATTATGAAATAGTGCTGTAATCATTGTGAGTTTGCGAGAAAAGTAACTGGCACAATTTTGTTATGCGCAGTTCACTCTGTTTACAGCTTTACAGTGCAATCTGTGTCTCAGTGCTATAGTTTGGCAAATTTTACTACAGTAATTGTCACTATTTTACAAGTACAGTATTTATTGAATACTGTGCTGTGCTAGTGTTAAACTAAAATTAGCACTATTGCACCCCTAATATATGCTAGTTCAAACATGTTTTCAAGTTTTTAAACACACTGGCAAGTGGAAAGAAAACTAAAACTGCCTTGTTTCACTTTAAGGCGGTTTTCACTTTACAGCGGGGCTCCGGTCCCTAACCCGCTGTATGAGTGGGGTAAACCTGTACTGGGTGAGATAGAAAATGTTCTAAAAGTATTATCACTTTGCTTGCTGCAGCTGTTTTTTAAAGGTCAAACTGAACCCAACACTTTTATTTGGAGGAGCCAATCAAGACGTATTACTGGAGAAGTCAAAGCTTGCCATGGTCATTATGTTAGAAAATTATCAGATCATCTCTGCCGAGGTCAATTACAGATAGACATGTGTCAGGGTTAGGTTTGTGAAGCCTGTCATGTCCTCTTCCTGTTGTCAGAATTGTAATACTCTTAAAGGGATAGAAAGGTCAAATTAAAAGGGGGCATGGGCGCATTACAATTTTAAATAAAAACAATTTTGCAATATACTTTCATTAGCCAAAATGCTTATAGTAAAATATATTACTGTACTGTATAATAATAATAATAATCCTATATTATAAAAGGCCAGGTATATGTTTGTCCGATGCAGTCATGAGCAGTAGAGACTGCAGCGCGAGACAAACATACCTGGCCGTAAGGAAGGATCAGCAGTGACTGCCGTGACGATCACACAGCAGAGAGGGTGGGCGAGGCCGGACAGGAGGGGGCGTGGGAGGTGGACGGGAGTGGGCTTGACAAGGGCATGGTCGTGCGAGACCAATGCACTCCAGAAAATGGCCCATGTACACGGGCTTTAGGACTAGTAATATGATATATAAATAAATAAATATTGTACATTTCATATTTGGCTGTATTTATATTTGGCATATTGCTTACAGCCCTTGATTATTTTCATAACAGAACAAGTATCAATGAAAAAACATTTCCTGGCCGCAAATACCTTTTCACTGTATTAAAAAACAAACAAAACAAAAAAACATCAACTTATTTACACACATCTTTTTTATTACCATGTTCCCAAGAGGTGCGAGTTATAGAGGCTGAAAACTAAATTTAGCCCTATCATATCACTACAAATGATTTTGTATTTTATTATTATAATTTATCTTACAATGTTGTTATTTTAAATTTGAGATAGGCACCTTTTGCACATCCTTGGGACCAATCTGGGAAAAGGTCTAGGTAGCTGAATTAATTTGTGCCACTCAAATGTGTTCACTATTATATGCACTAGTCAGGTTTACAAAAAATGGTTCCCCCTTGAAACTTAAATAATAAATACCTCAAACTATTAAAACAAGTTTTGTTAAAATAATATTTACTTAAAGGGACACTGAACCCAAAAATTTTCTTTCGTGATTCAGATAGAGCATGCAATTTTAAGCAACTTTCTAATTTACTCCTATTATCAATTTTTCTTCGTTTCTCTTGCTATATTTATATGAAAAAGAAGGCATCTAAGCTTTTTTCTTGGATCAGAACTCTGGACAGCAGTTTTTGATTGGTGGATGAATTTATCCACCAATCAGCAAGGACAACCTAGGTTGTTCACCAAAAATGGGCTGGCATGTAAACTTACATTCTTGCATTTCAAATAAAGATACCAAGAGAATAAAGAACATTTGATAATAGGAGTTAATTAGAAAGTTACTTAAAATTGCATGCTCTATCTGAATCACAAAAGAAAAAATGTGGGTTCAGTGTCCCTTTAAATCAACATGTCCTCCTCTTAGTTCAGCAGCTTGTTTTCTCCTCTTCCTGAAGCAGAGTGTTACAGCCAATCACTGTGCTGGATGAAACTGAAGGCACGCACCCACACTGCCTTGTAACAGGCTCTGCACCATTGGCTCTGCAGATTCTGTGAGATCTGATATTGTGAAGGGACTTATAGACGGCCGAGTGAGCATTCAGTCTCAATAGATACACGCATCACAGCTTCTCCTAGGAGTTTATTGTATAAAGTATGTGAGAATAAAGGGGGTTGATTTTAGGACAAATTACATTAACAAACATGAAATTAAACGTATTTAAGTCATTTATTGTATAAACTTTAAAGGGATCAGTTCTGTGTCCCTTTAAGGAGAAACAATATTGTTACATATCACAGTAATTACTAGTGATAACAGAAGCATTTTGTAATTCAGTTGTATATCCTTTTAAAAGGACATAAAAAACAATTTCCCCATAAAATGTTTAATTTAACATAATAAAAATACAATAGATGTGCATTTTTACTATTATTTTCCTATTGCTATTGCTTTAATATGCCATGACAAATTGTGCTTTTTCCCCTCTACCCAGAGGTACTTGAGATCTACAGTAAATATTGATATTTACACAATGTGATAAAGTAATGAGATCTGATAATACCAACAAGCTCAGCCCATTTTATTAGGTTGTGGCTTCAAAACACAAAATCAGCTAATTCATATACACAAAGAAACATTAAAAAAAGCAAATCTCATATATGTTATACTCTGCAACTGGTAAAAACAAGTAATTGGAAACACATTAAGGGAAAAACAATTTTATAGAGACCAGTAACACGATCTGCCCCAGGCTTTTCAAGGGTGAATCCCTAGACTGCTCTGCAATATCAAAGCCCTTTAATTTTGCTCACAACCTGCTAGTATTATATGTTAAGTTTCAATTGTTGCAGTTCAGTGCATGACTGTTAATATTTACCATCTATACAAAAACAAATGCATCGGAACAAAAGATATGAATGTCCTAAAGCACTAGTTTTCAAACCTGTCTTCGGGACTCCCTAACAGGACAGGTTTTCTGGATTACCTTGGGGAAAATAACCAGGTTTACTAATCAGCTGATTATTTCACCTGTGCTCCAGTTCAGATATCCTCAAAATCTGGCCTGTTAGGGATGCCTGAGGATAAGTTTGAAAACCAGTGCAAACCTGTGCCTTAAAGGAACAGTAAAAACATTAAGACTGTAATTTAACATGTTTAATCATACACAGCACAACAGCTAAGAAATATACTTTAATTATTTATTTTCCATGGCTCTGTCCACATACTAAATACATATATTCTAAAAATGCGGCCTTTTATTAGAGTTGTGCACCTTTGTCCTAGTTTTATAAACAATAGGGGGGAAGTTAGATGTGAGTTAAATTGAACCTTACTTTACCTCCTCATGTGTCCATTACACTTGGAGACTCTAGGCAAGATGTTTACTATTAAAAATAATGGGCTTCCTTCCTTTAGTTTTGGATCTGTCCAGGGGATTCTGGTATAAGCTGGCTATGTTAACATTTCTTGAGGCTATCATCATTTTCAGCAGGAAGTACACTGCCAGTATACATAAGCTCAATTTCCCATCACAATTTTCAGTATAAAAAGAATTGCAAAGTTGCACCTATAAACTCAACAGCTCTATGGTTAGCACATGCTAACTCTTGCTTTGTACAAGAAGTCCCTTTATGTTCTCACCTCTCTTACAACCCGTTTAGGCTACCAGCAATATAACAAGAGTATTGCAGTATGCAGCAATACCTTTTTTATTGGACTAACATTACATAGAAAAATGTTAGAAGTTTCCTTTCTTCCTCAGGTCTGAAGCAGTATTAATCAATAATAAAGAATTGTTAATTGAAGTCTTGAAAAGAAAGGGGGCTATGGAGACAGAAGGAGGGAGAGATCTGAGTGAGGACTGGAGTTGTAGGGTGTCTTAAAGGGACACTGAACCCACATTTTTTATTTTGTGATTCAGATAGAGCATGAAATTTTAAGCAACTTTCTAATTAACTCCTATTATCAAATGTTCTTTATTCTCTTGGTATCTTTATTTGAAATGCAAGAATGTAAGTTTACATGCCGACCCATTTTTGGTGAACAACCTAGGTTGTCCTTGCTAATTGGTGGATAAATTCA
Organism: Bombina bombina; assembly: GCF_027579735.1. NCBI lineage: Eukaryota > Metazoa > Chordata > Amphibia > Anura > Bombinatoridae > Bombina > Bombina bombina. The sequence goes on from NC_069507.1 coordinate 180,961,719, forward strand.
TCCACCAATCAAAAACTGCTGTCCAGAGTTCTGATCCAAGAAAAAAGCTTAGATGCCTTCTTTTTCATATAAAGATAGCAAGAGAACGAAGAAAAATTGATAATAGGAGTAAATTAGAAAGTTGCTTAAAGGACCAGTCAACACAGTAGTTTTGCATAATCAACAAATGCAAGATAACAAGACAATGCAATAGCATGTAGTCTGAACTTCAAATGAGTAGTAGATTTTTTTTCTGACAATTTTAAAAGTTATGGCTTTTTCCACTCCCCCTGTACCATGTGACAGCCATCAGCCAATCACAAATGCATACACGTACCATGTGACAGCCATCAGCCATTCACAAATGCATACACACTTATTCTTGCACATGCTCAGTAGGAGCTGGTGACTTGAAAAGTTTAAATATAAAAAGACTGTGCACATTTTGTTAATGGAAGTAAATTGGAAAGTTGTTTAAAATGGCATATTCTATCTGAATAATGAAAGTTTAATTTTGATTGAGTGTCCCTTTAAAATTGCATGCTCTATTTGAATCCCGAAAGAACATTTTTGGGTTCAGTGTCCCTTTAAATAACAGGTCAGTCTGATGGTTAAAAAATGCAGGTGGGGTAGATTCTGGGTAATCTTAAAGGGACAGTATACACTCATTTTCATATAACTGCATGTAATATACACTACTATAAAGAATAAGATGCACAGATACTGATATAAAAATCCAGTATAAAACTGTTTAAAAACTTACTTAGAAGCTGTCAGTTTAGCTCTGTTGAAAAGGTAGATGGAAAGCCCACTGCAAGTGGCAAATAAGACACTCCCACCCTCCCCCTTCTTTTGCATATGAAAAGACCCTTTACACAAACAGGAGAAAGCTGGAGTAGGTAGCTGACGGTATTCTCATAAAACTTTGGGGCTTGGTTAGGAGTCTGAAAATCAGAGAAATGCTATTTAAAAATAAGCAAAACTATAAATTAAAAAAAAAATAAAAATAAATAACTTTATGGGCTATATATCATCTACAAAACATTTATGCAAAGAAAAAATTAGTGTATAATGTCCCTTTAAAACAGAGAATTGCATGCTGGGATATACTGTATGTACGTAACATTCACATAGCAGTCAATGATGCTAAAGTACATATGTGTATAAACCAATGACAGATGTTAGGTGACTTAATATATAAAGTTTTAATGATGTAACAAAAAGCTGGAATCTGCATTTAGACCTGTGTTTATTGTGTTGAAATATGTCACCATTTTCATTTCAAATGTTTACATTCCTGGATACTTTTAAAGTTCCCTTTTAGTATTTTTATACGGCTACTGCAAACTATAATCTACCAATAAAGACATTTATAATATGAAAAAGAAAACTTACATGCAAGAATGTTGGGATATCTATTTTTTTCTTTGTTTTCATCTTTATTCGCTGCCTCAAGTGATCCTTGTAAATTTCCAGACTGTAATGACTAAAAAAAAAAAAAAACACACACAAAAAGAATCTTAATATGATTGTGGGTACAAAAACAATGTTACTAGGGATGAGAATTTTTAGCCTTTATATCTTGATTAAAACATTTGTTCAGACTAGAAAAATCTGATTAATGCAAAGAAAACAGTTGTTTGATTTTGTTAAACCATGATGAAACATTCAGCAAGGTTACAGAATAGTTTGGAATTTAAACACCAGGCTGTGCTATTTCACAATTTAGAATTAATAGTAAAATAATAAAACTTTTACTTACAGATTTTAAAATACATAACACCCTACAGGGGATGAGTGAAATATAAAAACATACAATTAAAAACAAAGTAGCACTGTCGGAGTATCTGGATTTTAATACACAGAGGTATTTTGAAAAAATAGGACAATAATTATAAGGCTCCTCATATACACCATAAAGCAAATTCCAACACTGTCAGAAGCCCATTGTAGGTTGCCCTCCGAGTTGAAAAAGATCCCTGATAAACTACCAACTATGGTTAGATGATACCCAGCAAGGGTGGGTGCAGGGAGGAACTTATCAGACTATCTCTCGGTTGGCAATAGTCTGCAATTATTGTAAAAAAGGTCCGGGCTTGCAGTGACTAAGGAATGGCTGCATTCACCAAAATTACCTGTTTAATACTTACGAAGAGCGAACGCCTGTCTGTGAGTTATCTGGATACCATTGAACTTAATAAGTGTGCTCTTCGTAAGTATTAAACAGGTAATTTTGGTGAATTTAAAAAGTTAAGTTTTATTAGTTTGGCTCCCTATCTGTAGATTTATCTATGTATTTAAGTGTGTGCCAAATAGTGGTTTCTTTTTTTTCTTTTTCTTTGGATAAATATTGTATACTTACCACTAGGGCACCCCTCGCACTTTGTTACCTAAATAAAAGTGTATGGATTGTAGATGGAACTGATTTGGTGAAGAAAGCAGTTCTATACCTATCATATTTTATATTTACTGCTACCACATATGTCATGTGGCTCTTATTAAGTTATGTGCCAAGTAGAAAAGTAGGCAAAACGTTATGGCTGAAAATGAATGTATACCATAGAGCATATCATGTTTTAAGGACCTGTATAATAAAAAAGGATGATGAATGACACATCAAGCAATTATGATGCGTTTGAATTGATCTTGTATTTTTTTTTCTACATTTAAAAAGGGACACTAAAGTCAAAATTAAACTTTCACTATTTAGATAGAGCATTCAGTTTTAATAGATTTTCCACTTTAATTCCATTATTAAATTGTGTACAATCTTTCTTCTGTTAAGTGTGATCAGTCCACGGGTCATCATTACTTCTGGGATATTACTCCTCCCCAACAGGAAGTGCAAGAGGATTCACCCAGCAGAGCTGCATATAGCTCCTCCCCTCTACGTCACTCCCAGTCATTCTCTTGCACCCAACGACTAGATAGGATGTGTGAGAGGACTATGGTGATTATACTTAGTTTTATATCTTCAATCAAAAGTTTGTTATTTTAAAATAGCACCGGAGTGTGTTATTACCTCTCTGGCAGAGTTTGAAGAAGAATCTACCAGAGTTTTGCTATGATTTTAGCCGGAGTAGTTAAGATCATATTGCTGTTCTCGGCCATCTGAGGAGTGAGGTAAACTTCAGATCAGGGGACAGCGGGCAGATGAATCTGCATAGAGGTATGTAGCAGTTTTTATTTTCTGACAATGGAATTGATGAGAAAATCCTGCCATACCGATATAATGTCATGTATGTATACTTTACACTTCAGTATTCTGGGGAATGGTACTTCACTAGAATTACACTGTAAGAAATACATAAAGCTGTTTAATAACTAGAGATTATGTTTAACGTTTTTGCTGGAATGTAAAATCGTTTTCATTTGCTGAGGTACTGTGTGAATAAATGTTTGGGCACTATTTTTCCACTTGGCAGTTGCTTAATCTGTTTTTCTGACAGTTTCTGTTCTCCCTCACTGCTGTGTGTGAGGGGGAGGGGCCGTTTTTTGGCGCTTTTTCTATGCATCAAATATTTCAGTCAGCAACTCATTGTATTCCCTGCATGATCCGGTTCATCTCTACAGAGCTCAGGGGTCTTCAAAACTTATTTTGAGGGAGGTAATTTCTCTCAGCAGAGCTGTGAGAATTATAGTTTGACTGAGATAAAAAACGTTTATTCTGTAATTTGTTTCCTGCTTTCAGAATTTGTTATCTTTGCTAATGGGATTAAACCTTTGCTAAAGTTGTGTTGTTTACAAGGATTGAGGCTATAACTGTTTCAATTTATTAATTTTCAACTGTCATAGATCTTCTGTGCTTCTTAAAGGCACAGTACATTTTAATATTATTCTAATTGAATTGTATTTCCAAGTTGCAAGTTTATTTGCTAGTGTGTTAAACATGTCTGATTCAGAGGATGATACCTGTGTCATTTGTTGCAATGCCAAAGTGGAGCCCAATAGAAATTTATGTACTAACTGTATTGATGCTACTTTAAATAAAAGTCAATCTGTACAAATTGAACAAATTTCACCAAACAACGAAGGGAGAGTTATGCCGACTAACTCGCCTCACGTGTCAGTACCTACATCTCCCGCTCAGAGGGAGGTGCGTGATATTGTAGCGCCGAGTACATCTGGGCGGCCATTACAAATCACATTACAGGATATGGCTACTGTTATGACTGAGGTTTTGGCTAAATTACCAGAACTAAGAGGTAAGCGTGATCACTCTGGGGTGAGAACAGAGTGCGCTGATAATATTAGGGCCATGTCAGACACTGCGTCACAGGTGGCAGAACATGAGGACGGAGAACTTCATTCTGTGGGTGACGGTTCTGATCCAAACAGACTGGATTCAGATATTTCAAATTTTAAATTTAAACTGGAAAACCTCCGTGTATTACTAGGGGAGGTGTTAGCGGCTCTGAATGATTGTAACACAGTTGCAATACCAGAGAAAATGTGTAGGTTGGATAAATATTTTGCGGTACCGACGAGTACTGAGGTTTTTCCTATACCTAAGAGACTTACTGAAATTGTTACTTAAGGAGTGGGATAGACCCGGTGTGCCGTTCTCACCCCCTCCGATATTTAGAAAAATGTTTCCAATAGACGCCACCACAAGGGACTTATGGCAAACGGTCCCTAAGGTGGAGGGAGCAGTTTCTACCTTAGCTTAGCGTACCACTATCCCGGTGGAGGATAGCTGTGCTTTTTCAGATCCAATGGATAAAAAGTTAGAGGGTTACCTTAAGAAAATGTTTGTTCAACAAGGTTTTATATTGCAACCCCTTGCATGCATTGCGCCGATCACGGCTGCAGCGGCATTCTGGATTGAGTCTCTGGAAGAGAACATTGGTTCAGCTACTCTGGACGACATTACGGACAGGCTTAGAGTCCTTAAACTAGCTAATTCATTCATTTCGGAGGCCGTAGTACATCTTACTAAACTTACGGCGAAGAATTCAGGATTCGCCATTCAGGCACGCAGGGCGCTGTGGCTAAAATCCTGGTCAGCTGATGTTACTTCTAAGTCTAAATTGCTTAATATACCTTTCAAAGGGCAGACCTTATTCGGGCCCGGGTTGAAAGAGATTATCGCTGACATTACAGGAGGTAAAGGCCATGCCCTGCCTCAGGACAAAGCCAAAGCCAAGACTAGACAGTCTAATTTTCCTTCCTTTCGTAATTTCAAAGCAGGAGCTGCATCAACTTCCTCTGCACCAAAACAGGAAGGAGCTGTTGCTCACTACAGACAAGGCTGGAAACCTAACCAGTCCTGGAACAAGGGCAAGCAGACTAGGAAACCTGCTGCTGCCCCTAAAACAGCATGAATTGAGGGCCCCCGATCCGGGATTGGATCTAGTGGGGGGCAGACTTTCTCTCTTCGCCCAGGCTTGGGCAAGAGATGTTCAGGATCCCTGGGCGCTAGAGATAATATCTCAGGGATACCTTCTGGACTTCAAATACTCTCCTCCAAGAGAGAGATTTCATCTGTCAAGATTGTCAACAATCCAGACAAAGAAAGAGGCGTTTCTACGCTGCGTACAAGAGCTCTTGTTAATGGGAGTAATCCATCCAGTTCCACGATCGGAACAGGGACAGGGGTTTTACTCAAATCTGTTTGTGGTTCCCAAAAAAGAGGGAACTTTCAGACCAATCCTGGACTTAAAGATCCTAAACAAATTCCTAAGAGTTCCATCGTTCAAGATGGAGACTATTCGGACAATTTTACCTATGATCCAAGAGGGTCAATACATGACCACTGTAGATTTAAAAGATGCTTACCTTCACATACCGATTCACAAAGATCATTATCAGTACCTAAGGTTTGCCTTCCTAGACAGGCATTACCAGTTTGTGGCTCTTCCATTCGGATTGGCTACAGCTCCAAGAATCTTCACAAAGGTTCTGGGTGCTCTTCTGGCGGTACTAAGACCGCGGGGAATCTCGGTAGCTCCATACCTAGACGACATTCTGATACAAGCTTCAAGCTTTCAAACTGCCAAGTCTCATACAGAGTTAGTGCTGGCATTTCTAAGGTCACATGGATGGAAGGTGAACGAAAAGAAAAGTTCACTCGTTCCACTCACAAGAGTTCCCTTCCTGGGGACTCTTATAGATTCTGTAGAAATGAAGATTTACCTGACAGAGGACAGGCTAACAAGACTTCAAAGTGCTTGCCGCACCCTTCATTCCATTCAACACCCGTCAGTGGCTCAATGCATGGAGGTAATCGGCTTAATGGTAGCGGCAATGGACATAGTACCCTTTGCACGCTTACACCTCAGACCACTGCAACTGTGCATGCTAAGTCAGTGGAATGGGGATTACTCAGACTTATCCCCTTCTCTGAATCTGGATCAAGAGACCAGAAATTCTCTTCTATGGTGGCTTTCTCGGCCACATCTGTCCAGGGGGATGCCATTCAGCAGACCAGACTGGACAATTGTAACAACAGACGCCAGCCTTCTAGGTTGGGGTGCCGTCTGGAATTCTCTGAAGGCTCAGGGACAATGGAGTCAGGAGGAGAGTCTCCTGCCAATAAACATTCTGGAATTGAGAGCAGTTCTCAATGCCCTCCTGGCTTGGCCCCAGTTGACAACTCGGGGGTTCATCAGGTTTCAGTCGGACAACATCACGACTGTAGCTTACATCAACCATCAGGGAGGGACAAGAAGCTCCCTAGCTATGATGGAAGTATCAAAGATAATTTGCTGGGCAGAGTCTCACTCTTGCCACCTGTCAGCAATCCACATCCCGGGAGTGGAGAACTGGGAGGCGGATTTCTTAAGTCGTCAGACTTTTCATCCGGGGGAGTGGGAACTTCATCCGGAGGTCTTTGCCCAAATACTTCGACGTTGGGGCAAACCAGAGATAGATCTCATGGCGTCTCGACAGAACACCAAGCTTCCTCGTTACGGGTCCAGATCCAGGGATCCAGGAGCAGTCCTGATAGATGCTCTGACAGCACCTTGGGACTTCAGGATGGCTTACGTGTTTCCACCCTTCCCGTTGCTTCCTCGATTGATTGCCAGAATCAAACAAGAGAGAGCATCAGTGATTCTAATAGCACCTGCGTGGCCACGCAGGACTTGGTATGCAGACCTGGTGGACATGTCATCCTGTCCACCTTGGTCTCTACCTCTGAAACAGGACCTTCTGATACAGGGTCCCTTCAAACATCAAAATCTAACTTCTCTGAAGCTGACTGCTTGGAAATTGAACGCTTGATTTTATCAAGACGTGGATTTTCTGAGTCAGTTATTGATACCTTAATACAGGCTAGGAAACCTGTTACCAGAAAGATTTACCATAAGATATGGCGTAAATACCTATATTGGTGTGAATCCAAAGGTTACTCTTGGAGTAAGGTTAGGATTCCTAGGATATTGTCTTTTCTACAAGAAGGTTTAGAAAAGGGTTTATCTGCTAGTTCATTAAAGGGACAGATCTCAGCTCTGTCCATTCTGTTACACAAACGTCTGTCAGAAGTTCCTGACGTCCAGGCTTTTTGTCAGGCTTTGGCCAGAATTAAGCCTGTGTTTAAAACTGTTGCTCCACCATGGAGTTTAAACCTTGTTCTTAATGTTTTACAGGGCGTTCCGTTTGAACCCCTTCATTCCATTGATATAAAGTTGTTATCTTGGAAAGTTTTATTTTTAATGGCTATTTCCTCGGCTCGAAGAGTCTCTGAATTATCAGCCTTACATTGTGATTCTCCTTATTTGATTTTTCATTCGGATAAGGTAGTCCTGCGTACTAAACCTGGGTTCTTACCTAAGGTAGTTACTAACAGGAATATCAATCAAGAGATTGTTGTTCCTTCTTTATGCCCAAATCCTTCTTCAAAGAAGGAACGTCTACTGCACAACCTGGATGTAGTCCGTGCTCTAAAATTTTACTTACAGGCAACTAAGGAATTTCGACAAACGTCTTCTCTGTTTGTCATTTACTCTGGGCAGAGGAGAGGTCAAAAAGCTTCCGCTACCTCTCTTTCTTTTTGGCTTCGTAGCATAATTCGTTTAGCTTATGAGACTGCTGGACAGCAGCCTCCTGAAAGAATTACAGCTCATTCTACTAGAGCTGTGGCTTCCACTTGGGCCTTCAAGAATGAGGCCTCTGTTGAACAGATTTGCAAGGCTGCAACTTGGTCTTCGCTTCATACTTTTTCCAAATTTTACAAATTTGACACTTTTGCTTCATCGGAGGCTATTTTTGGGAGAAAGGTTCTTCAGGCAGTGGTTCCTTCTGTATAAAGAGCCTGCCTATCCCTCCCGTCATCCGTGTACTTTTGCTTTGGTATTGGTATCCCAGAAGTAATGATGACCCGTGGACTGATCACACTTAACAGAAGAAAACATAATTTATGCTTACCTGATAAATTCCTTTCTTCTGTAGTGTGATCAGTCCACGGCCCGCCCTGTTTTTAAGGCAGGTAAATATTTTTTAATTTATACTCCAGTCACCACTTCACCCTTGGCTTTTCCTTTCTCGTTGGTCCTTGGTCGAATGACTGGGAGTGACGTAGAGGGGAGGAGCTATATGCAGCTCTGCTGGGTGAATCCTCTTGCACTTCCTGTTGGGGAGGAGTAATATCCCAGAAGTAATGATGACCCGTGGACTGATCACACTACAGAAGAAAGGAATTTATCAGGTAAGCATAAATTATGTTTTTTTTTATGCACACTTTCAGGCACCAGCTTCTACTTAGCATGTGCAGGAGTTCACAGTCTGTTATTGGCTGATAGCTGTCACATGGGGTGGCAAACTGAATTGAATTTGATATTTGTAAAGGGACAGTAAAGTCAAAATTAAACTTTCATGATTCAGATAGGGTATGCAATTTTAATTTGCATAGGAGCTCGGTCTCCATTCTATGCTTCCGTGTTATTGCGGTTTTTGGCTGTGTCTTATTTATTACTTCTCATGTATTGTTTTAGTCCTAAGCCTGGCCTGTCTGTGGTGTTTGGCGCAGAAGACTTTTTGGAAGAATGTTCATGTTTGGCAGTGTTGGACGATCACAGCATCTAAAGCACACACACTGAGCGGCTTACGTCATCCCCACTCTCCGCTGTGCCGACTGCTACATTGTATCATTAGGGTAAGAGTGTGCGCACCGCTTCCTTGTTTGCAATTTTAAACAACTTTCCAATTTACTTTTATTATCACATTTGCTTTTTTTTCTTGGTATCTTTTTTGAAACCTAGGTGGGCTCAAACTGATTTCTTACCCGTTGAAGGTCGTCTCTTATTTCAGTGCATTTTGAAAGTTTTTTTTACAGTTAGGCACTGCTAGTTCATGTGTACCATATAGATAACATTGTGTTCACTCCCGTGGAGTTATTTATGAGTCAGCACTGTTTGGCTTAAATGCAAGTCTCTCAAAAGAACTGCGATAAGGGGTCAGTCTGCAGAGGCTTAGATACAAGGTAATCACAGAGGTAAAAAGTGTATTTATATAACAGTGTTGGTTATGCAAAACTGGGGAATGGGTAATAAAGGGGTTAATTATCTTTTTAAAGGGACAAAAAACTAATTTATTTTATGATTCAGATAGAGGGGCCCATTTATCAAGCTCCAGATGGAGCTTGAGGGCCCGTGTTTCAGGCGATCCTGTAGGCTCGCCAGAAACACCAATTATGAAGCTGCTCCATAACCTGTCCGCCTGCTCTGAGCAGGCGGACAGACATCGCCGCAATTCAACCCGATCGAGTACGATCGGGTTGATCGACACCCCCCCTGCTGGCCGCGAATCTGCAGGAGGCGGCGTTGCACCAGCAGCTCACAAGAGCTGCTGGTGCAATGCTGAATACGGAGAGCGTATTGCTCTCCGCATTCAGCGAGGTCTGTCGGACCTGATCCACACTGTTGGATCAGGTCCGACAGACCTTTGTTAAATAGGCCCCAGAGAATACAATTTAAAAGAACTTTCCAATTTACTTCTATTATCTAATTTGATTAATTTTCTTGACATTCTTTGTTGAAAAACATATCAAAATAAGCTCAGGAGCTGATGATTGGTGGCTGCACATAGATGTTTTGTGTCATTGGCTCACTCATGTGAATAGCTACTGCTTCAACAAATAATATCAAAAGAATGAAGCATATTAGATAATAGAAGCAAACTGGAATGTTGTTTAAAATTGTATTCACTATCTGAATCATGAAAGTAAAATTTGGGTTTCATTACCATTTAAACAATAAAAAAATTAAAGCAGAAAGTGCATTCTCTTTTTACTATGCACTTGTTGATGATATAATTCTAGGGACAGTCAACACCAGAATTTTTGTTGTTTTAAAAGATAGATAATCTCTTTATTACCCATTCCCCAGTTTTGCACAACCAACACTGTTATATTATTACACTTTTTACCTCTGTGATTAACTTGTATCTACAGTAAGCATCTTCTGACAGCCCCCTGATCACATGACATTTTATTTATTATCTATTGACTTTCATTTTAGCCAATTGGTACAGCGTCTGCCACAAGCCACGGGCGTGATCACAATGTTATCTATACGGCTCACATGAACTAGCTCTCATGTGTATATAAACGAGATAAAAGTACCTCTCAATACCAAGGGAGTCCTTGTTTAGAGAGTTTAAGCAGATAACTATCTTAGCCTGTGTTGTGCAAAAGTCAAAAGTGTTAGGGGCCCATTTATCAAGCTTCGTATGGAGCTTGAGGGCCCGTGTTTCTGGTGAGCCTTCAGACTCGCCAGAAACAGCAGTTATGAAGCAGCGCTCTAAAGACCGCTGCTCCATAACCTGTCTGCCTGCTCTGAGCAGGCGGACAGACATCGCTGCAATTCAACCCGATCGAGTATGATTGGGTTGATTGGCACCTCCCTGCTGGCGGCCGATTGTCCGCGAATCTGCAGGGGGCGGCGTTGCACCAGCAGCTCACAAGAACTGCTGGTGAAATGCTGAATACGGAGAGCGTATTGCTCTCTGCATTCAGCGAGGTCTGGCGGATCAGGTCCTCCAGACCTTTGATAAATATCCCCCTTAGTCTCTAATTGTGAGGCTAGATCCCAATATTCAAATTGGTCAATATTAGTACTTATCGTATCCCTTTTAAACTGAGTGCTGGTAATTCGCAGCGGTTGCAATAGTGTCAGCCGTTTTCTCCCCTCTATGTCCGTATGGTATGTATGGTGTGCTATTCAGTGGACAACTTCTGTTGGTGATTCCAGTCAGACGAGGAAGCCCTCCGGTCTCATCGACAGGGAATATCCAAGGTGTGCAGTCACGGTCCATCTTCCCGGTGAACAATCCACCTTTCTAGTTGGTTATGTGACCTCGCTGACGTCAGAGTGTACGCGCCTAGATGCCGGATCTTGGGGTAGGCAGTGATGAGGAGTATAGTACACCAATCAGCTGTTAGCAGGATTTAAGGCTTCACTAAGCAAATTAGCAGAATTCCCAACCGTTCAATCTGGAAACACATCCAAGAGGACAACAGAGCAATACCGGAGCCAAGAAGCTTGAATAAGAGTGGTTTATTCAGCAAAGTTACACAGGTGTAAGAAGGGCAATCAAAAACACCTGATGCGTTATGTGCATGTGCACATGCTCTTCATCAGATGAAGCACATGTGCGCATGCGGGAAACATGTCAGGTGTTTTGATTGCCTTCCTTACACCTGTGTAACTTTGCTGAATAAACCACTCTTATTCAAGGCTCCGGTATTGCTCTCTTGTCCTCTTGGATGTGTTTCCGTAATGTTTTTAATGGCCTTGACTTAATTCTGAGTGCCAAATAAATTCTGTTTTTATTGCCTTTTGATCAATTACAGCTGAATTTATTTGTACGTGAATATAGAATAACGAATGAAAAAAAACACTGATAATGGATTAAACGAAAAAAGTAAACAGTTTGATCTAGCCATAAAGATTTTTAAACAGAGACCTTAAAGGGACATAAAACCCCAATTTTAATGATTCAGACATAACATACAATTTTAAACAATTTTCCAATTTACTTCTATTATCACATTTTCTTTGTTTTCCTGTTATCCTTTGTTGAAAAGCAGGAGTGTGCATGTATCTGCAGCACTATATGACAGCAGTTCTGCAACAATGTTATACAACACCAAGAGCACCAGATGGCAGCACTATTTCCTGTCATGTAGTGCTTCAGGCATGTGCACGCTACCTACCTAGGTATCTCTTCAACAAAGAACAAGTATAAGCAAATTTGAAAATAGAAGTAAATTGGAAACTTTTTTAAAATTGTATTCTCTATCTGAACAATGAAAGAAAAAAGTTTTGGTTTCATGTCCCTTTAAAGGGACAGTTTACCCAAAAACTTTCTCTCCTTTAATTTGTTCCCAGTGATCAATTTCCCATGCTGGAGTGTGTTAAATTGTTAACAAATAGCTCCTTAGCTTTTATATTGGCATTTGAAATAGCTGATTTAGCCTGTAGTAGCCCTACCTATACTGAAAGTTTCTATACCTAGGTACATGCTATTGAGTACCTAATGTAGACACAGCCAGCAGAAGAAATTACACTCACAGTGGGAGGTGGAAGTGATAAAGCTCTAAATTATTTATTTTCAATTGTTCATCTAAATATTGTACAGAGATAATAAAGGGAAGCGTTTAAATGATAAGATAACAAGATTTGATCTGTCAGCAAGGTAAACCTATTTTGATGGGCTGTGGTTTCAAAGAGCTATTTCTTCTGCAAAAAGAAGCATAAATTAGCAATATCTCTTACAGTTTATATGCTGCAGCTGCTATAACAAATCATAGGAAACACATTAAGGGAAAAGCAATTTTACAGTGAACTGTCCCTTTAAACATGTGTTAGATTTTTTACCTACCCATGCCAATTACTCTGAAATGAATATACATACAGAGCTCTATCATACAGCAAGCTCTAATGTACTATGCAAATATGATAACTTCCCTTATTTTCAACAATGTTCTCCTGTGCGCTAGGATTAATTAGGTCTATATTACAAACACTTTTGGTTCCATTTTAAACAAATAATCTATTCTGTTAAAATGCATCCTGACAATAAATAATCACTTTTTCAAATTTATATTTAAAGGGACAGTCTACACAAGAATTTTTATTGTTTTAAAAGATATATAATTCCTTTATTACCAATTTCCTAGTTTTCCATAACCAACACTGTTATATTAATATACTTTTACCTCTGTGATTACCTTATATCTAAGCCTCAGCAGACTGCCCCCTTATTTCACTTCTTTTGATAGACTTGCATTTTAGCCAATCAGTGCTGGCTCCTAGGTAACTTCACGTGCATGAGCTCAATGTTATCAATATAACACACATTAACTAATGCCCTCTAGTGGTGAAAAACTGTCAAAATGCATTTAGATAAGAGGCGGCCTTCAAGGTCTAAGAATTAGCATATGAGCCTACCTAGGACCAAGCGAACAAAGCATGATTGGTGATAAAAGTAAATTGGAAAGTTGTTTAAAATGACATGTCCTATCTGAATCATGAACATTTACTTTGGATTAGACTGTCCCTTTAAAGGCAGCCAAAGTCCTTTTGTGGTTTAAATGGACAATCATTTTACTGTCTGCATATAAAGATAGTAGTCACCACATTTTAGTATTTAATAAAAAGTCAAATTCTAAACAAAAACAAATTCACTACTGATTGTTAGACTAGAGTACCTCCAATATACAGAAAAACAAGGATATCATTTGATAACAAGAAGGATCTTGTACTACAAAATGTACCATATTGAGTGCTAACAAATTTTTATACAATAGTATATATATATATATATATATACTATAGGGTCTATTAATTATTTTTGTGTATATTTAGCAGTGACGTGCAGTGACGTCAGAGGCTGGTGAGGCAGTGGCTTCGATACGCCTTCATTCCTTAGATTTCCATTGTTGAAGAAATAGCAATGCACATGGGTGAGCCAATCACATAAGGTATCTATGTGCAGCCACCAATCAGCAGCTACTGAGCATATTTAGATATGATTTTCAACAAAGGATATCAAAAGAATGAAGACAATTAGATATTAGATGTAAATTGGAAAGTTATTTAAATTGCATGTTCTTTCTAAATCATGAAAGAAAACATATGGGTTACATGTCCCTTTAAATGGTGTCTTGGAAAACTGGTCAACTTAGTAAACATCTGATTTTAGTCTAAAGGATTGTAACAGAAACACTTACCAGATAACAAAATGCTTGCTCTGATTATGAGATCTAGAAATCCATGCCCATTAAAATATGTTTAAAACATACTTTTTACTTTAATGCTGCAAATTATGCTTATAGATTCTTTCATTATTCAGTAAATATAAAAATGTCTTGATCCAGTGGCGGCTGGTGAAATTTAAAGATGGTGGGGCGCTTGACCCCACCCCTTTAAATAAAGCCACACCATCAGATGGAACTACCAATTAATTAATTAAATAAATAAAAGGTAGACAGAAACACATACACAGAGGGTTAGAGAGAGAAAGAGAGAGAAAGAGAAAGACACACACAGAGGGTTAGAGAGAGAGAGAGAGAGACATGCAGAGGGTTAGAGAGAGACAAAGAGAGAGAAAGAGAGACACACAGAGGGTTAGAGAGAGAGAGACACACACAGAGGGTTAGAGAGAGAGAGAGAGAGATAAAGAGAGAGAGACACACACAGAGGATTAGAGGGAGAAAGAGAGAGAGACACACAGAGGGTTAGAGAGAGAGAGAAAAAGAGAGAGAGAGACACACACACAGAGGGTTAGAGAGAGAGAGAGAGAGAGAAAGAGAGAGAGACACACACAGAGGGTTAAAGAGAGAGAGAGAGAGACACACAATCACACACAGAGGGTTAGAGAAAGAGAGAGAGACACAATCAAACACAGAGGGTTAGAGAGACACATAAGGGATGAGAGAGTCAGAGGGGGAGGAAGAGAGACAGAGAGATCATGGGGAGAACAACACATAAGGAGAGAGATGGATAGATAGATAGATATAGATAGAGAGAGAGAGAGAGAGAGAGAGACACAAGGGGGGAGGGAGAGAGACCACTGCATTTTTAAGTAATAAAACAGCAGAGCTACAGAGAGTTCAGAAAGTGAAGGCAAGCTGTTAAGTTAGTGGGTGTAAAGGTTGAGGAAACAAAATACAAAAACGACCCTGCTGTAAAAAAACACTAAACCACATTCATTAAATTATAATTTTCACTAACAGAATCCCTTTCAGTGAAATCTAAGGTTGTAGAACTTACTTCAAAGATGTGTTTTAAACACTGCTTATTGACTGAATCTCTTCCTGCTCTGCCTCTGTCTGTATTAAGGAAGTGACAGTGGCACATTCCACTGCACTTAGAGGGGAAATACAGAACTCTCTTTTTCACTTTAGCAAAAGCTGGCAGCTTCACAGCACAGCAACAAAATAAATGAAAGTAGTTTTTTTCCGTTTTTGTTTTGTTTTATATGATTTAACATCCAGCCCCAACCCTAAGTTCCACTTACTAATGCCTCTCACTAGATTGGTTCAGCCCAAATAGGACTGCCTCAAATAAGCAGTTAATGGGCCATCCAATGATCTTAACCACTGTCATCCAGTAGATGGCGCAGCATGTTGTGTAATGGTGGGCAGACCTGCTTGTGCCTCTCCATTGCACAACAACATGTATCTGTGAAGAAAAAAAATGCTGGGGAAATTTTTTTTAATTTTTTTATTTTATTTTTTTAAAGCCCATAAAAAAATATATATTTTTGCCCATATGAGAGGTGAAGCACTGCCTCACCTGCCTCTAGTGACTGCACATAACTGATATTTAGATATTTCCTATTCTAACATGGCCAATCATTAGTAAAATGCAAAAAATCCATTTGATATAGGAATAAAACACAATTTTTCGTTTCCCAGTATTCGGCGAACACAACCTTTTATTTTGAGATTAATCCATGGTTAAAATATTAATTAAAACATTGCTTTTTTCATCCAATTTCACAGCAAATTTCCCCCTAAAGGGATACGAAATTCCAAAATTTTCTTTTATGCTTCAGACAGAGCAAACTATTTTAAAAATCTTTCCAATTTACTTCTATCTGTTCCAATTGTATTCTTGGTTCAGCAGATACTTAGGTATGTGTCGGGAGCACTACATGGTAGGAAATGGTGCTGCCACCTAGCGCTTTCGCAAATGGATAACATTCGTGCAAAACCTGTGTCATATAGTGCCCCAGAGACGTGCATGCTCCTGAGCTTACGTCCCTGCATTTCAACAAAAGATAACACAAGAACAAAAAAATGGTAATAGAAGTAAATTAGAAAATTTGTTTAAAATTGTACCCTATGAAGCCTATTTATTAAAGGTCTGTCGGACCTGATCCGACAGTGAGGATCAGGTCCGACAGACCTCGCTGAATGCGGCATTGCACCAGCAGCTCTTGTGAGCTGCTGGTGAAATGCCGCCCCCTGCAGATTCGCAGCCAATCGGCCGGGTGTCAATCAACCCAATCGTACTCGATCGGGTTGAATTGTGGCGATCGCTGTCCGTCTCCTCAGAGCAGGCGGACAGGTTATGGAGCAGCGGTCTTTAGACCGCTGCACCATAACTTGTGTTTCTAGCGAGTCTGAAGGCTCGCCAGAAACACGGGGCGTCACGCTCCATAAGGAGCTTGATAGATAGGCCCCTAAATCTGAATTATGAAAGAAATAATATAAGTGTCAAGTCCCTTTAAGAGGCAGCTGATTTATCTATTTAACTGTTTAACTGTTTATTTAGTATTATCACTTAAAAAGAGGATAAAAAGTAGTTGGGATTTTATTATCACTCATCAACATGATCAAGATTATTTTCATTCTACTGTTCTAGGTTGTGGTTAGGGATATACATTGTTTGGTGTGCAGATTAGCTGCAGTAAGGGTTTATCACAATAGGGATTAGCTGCATGTAGGTGACATTGCAGTGGCGGGTTAGCTCTATGAAGACAATCATTGTTTTTTTATCGTCTCCTTTTTCTTTTAGGCTGCCTTGTGGCTGATGCAAGGAGTTTAAACCAGGTCATGGAAGCCCCAGAAAAAGGGGGCTTAGCCAATAGTTGCACACAGTATTTAATATCACTGTGTGCTTGCTAAAGAGTGCTAGGTTTTCTGTGTGTTGGAACCCTGACGTGGTCCTTGGCTTAAACCATTTGGCGTCATATGCAACTTACTCTCCCATTTTTTGCTTTTACATATTACTGTGTGCTTACTAGAGACTGCCAGGTTTTCTGTGTGTTGTGTGTGTGTGTGTGTATATATATATATATATATATATATATATATATATACATATTCAATAAAGGAAGAAAACAAGATAGAAAACAAGATGAGAAATACCAGAATGCCCTATGCCAGCACAATCCATCAATAAAGTAGAAAAATAAGACTAACAGGTCTGTATCGGGTATCTATTGGTCTGGAGAGAACAAGCCCCTCTCCCACAAATACTTAATGATCATATACAAAATAATTCATGTGTTTATTAGATAAATAATTCATGCATATGCTATAAAAACTGTTAATAAATATGCCTATATACAATATAGTACCTGTGGGGTACTATATTGTATAAAGTAACATTCTCATGAAAGTTACACTTGAAGAAGCCACATAGAGTTCGCCCGGCGAAACACGTGTTGCATTGTTTGACTGTTTTGTCACCTCGGCTAGGTCGGCCGAGTGTTCTGACCACCAACTGCTATTTGGGAGACCCTCATCCATACTCTCCAAGCCGTGAGTATCAGTAGGAGCAAGAAATTTGTCTCAGAAGCTTAAAGGGACAGTCTAGTCAAAATTAAGCTTTCATTATTCAGATAAGACTTGTAATTTTAATCAACTTTCCAATTTACTTTTATCATCAAATTTGCTTTTTTTCTCTTGGTATTCTTAGTTGAAACTAAACCTAGATAGACTCATATGCTAATTTCTAAGCCCTTGAGGGCTGCCTCTTATCACATGCTTTTTAAATTGCTTTTCAACACAAAGAGACTGAAAGAACACTGTGTTCAGGAACAGAAAGTTACTTAAGATTTAGCACAAGGCAATACTAAATGCAAGTCAATAGATAATAAACAGTCACAATCATGTGATCAGGGGGCTGGAAGAAGGTTCTTAGATACAAGGTAATCACAGAGGTAAAAAGTATATTAATATAACTGTGTTGGTTATGCACAACTGGGGAATGGGTAATAAAGGGATTATCTATCTTTTAAAACAATAAACATTCTATTGTAGACTGTCCCTTTAAGTGACGAGGAGAGCCGTGAATGGCCATTGCAGAGAAACGGATATCGTATCACTAAGAAGATTGGTGAGATCTAACCAGTTTGCCGCCCCACTACAAGGGTCCATTAGGCGAGGGCAAGCCCTCAGTAGGTTGTACCCTGTTAATGGGATATTCAATAATGATTGGGAATCTGCATATATACGTTGATTCAGGGCTGGTCTGTGCTACATTAATTATTTTGTATATGATCATTAAGCATCTAAGTATTTGTGGGAGAAGGGCTTGTTCTCTCCAGAGTCGACTAATAGATACCCGACACAGACCTGTTAGTCTTATTTTTTTACTTTATTGATGGATTGTGCTGGCATAGGGCATACTGGCGTTTCTCCTCTTGTTTTCTATCTTGTTTTCTTACATTATTAAATAACAATACTTCTTATGCTCCCTTGCACCCCTGGATACATCATTTTTTAGTTATCCTGGGTTATCCACTATATTATTATTAGATTGGGTTTGAGCTGGTGCACCCACCACATTTTTTGAATAAATATATATATACATATACATACACACTGGTAAACACACAAACACACCTAATAAATAATGGTATGTAATTTTATTTGTCTAAGCTCTATCATCAAAACCTGTGTGGATAAATATTCCTAGTAGGTAACCTGTCTGAAATAAGCAGAAATTAAGAACATTTCACTGTTTTTTCCACTGTTTTCAGCAATTAAACAGTTATAGCTGAATTTGGGTTCACAACAATTAATGGAATTAGTTGCATTGCTTAAAAAAATAATAATATATAAGCAAAGAGACATATTTCACTTATTATTACATTGTTTATTTTTGTGCTAGCAATACACGTAGGCCCTCATTTAATGCGCCAAGGGGTGTACTATCCAAAAATGTGTACTTTATTTAATGTATCTTAGTTTCCCAGGTTTCTACAGCTGTCTGATTGCAGACATAACCGATAAAAGTGGAAAGGCTATTTTTTTTAGACGATTTGAAGATTGCCATGTCTGCAATTAAACATTTCTAGTCACTTGGAAAATTAAAATATGGTACACAAAGCACACATTTGTAGAAAGTTCACCCTTTGGCGCATCAAATGAGGGGCTACATGTATCTCTAGCACATAATTGAGGTGCGCAACAATAAATGGAATATGGTGCTTTGCATAAAAGCAACAAACCATATTCCACTTATTAAATTATCTATTTTTTAGCAATACATGTAGCCCCTCATTTGATGCACCAAAGGGTGTACTTTCCAAAAATGTGTACTTTATAAATGTATCTTAATTTCCTAGGTGGCTACAGCTGTCTGATTGCAGAGACAACCCAGTAAAGTTGAAAGTCTATTTTTTTTAAAGAAGATTTCAAAATTGCCATGTCTGCAACTATACAGTTCTAACCACTTGAGAAGTTAAAATTTGCTACAAAAAGTACACATTTGTAAAAAGCACACCCTTGGCGCATCAAATGAGAAGCTACATATATTAAAATTGGAGTGCACAGCAAGTAAAGGAATATGGCACTTTGCTTAGAAAATATTGTTTAGTTATTTTCTGCACATTGCTATTTCGTGGTGCTAGAAATACATGTGGCCCCTCCTTTGATGCGGCTTGGTGTGTACTTTCTAGAAATATTTAGTTTATATACCATATGCATCATCAGTGAAGGAATCAGAGTTTGGGGCAGTGGGAGTGGATGGAGGTCCCCAGACCTCTATCAAGGTGGGTGAGTGCTAGCGACGGCTCAGAGCCCTCATTAGAACCTGAGTGGGAAACTTTGCGATGGCTCAGAGCTGTCGTTAGCACTCAAGGGGTTAAAAAGAGGTTAAAAATGAGTTTGGAATTTTTTACCACTCATCAACATGATCAAGATTATCTTCATTCTACTGTTCTAGGTTTCACCAGGCATCATGCAGGAGAAGATTGTGCAAGTTGGAGGATGGTCAGTACTCCTAAGAGTGCCTATTGTCCCCAGCAATACCCTTTAGACTGTGGGTACAGGCAAGTCACACTGCTGTCACCAGCTCCACCGACTTTTATGAAGGCTGCTAAAAATTTGCAGATAGCTCAGGGCCTGTGCAATAATATATTTCAGCCAGTTGTTTTCAGCTGATCTGGCTGACCTGCATTCTCTGGTATGGGTAGTCCCATACCATTCTAGTCATTATGCCATCATATATGGGCCCTATGAAGCCAAAGTTAGACAGCAAAAAAATAAAAATATGCACATTAAAAAAATATGTACTGGGGGGCGTGTCCAAGCAGCGGCCATGATAAGATGCAAAAGAGGCTCTACATAATTTCTAAGAAATCCTCCGAATATCTTGTTTCACACTTATCATCTCCTCAAACGGACAACCTACACCAAATGAGGGATGCCTACTGAACCAGATGATATCACAAAACTATAGTTTATCTTGCCAGAAACTTTGCAATCTGATATAGTGGCGGATCTCAAGCAGCGGCCTAGCAGAAAAATTAGCAACCCCCCCAGCACTCTAAGTTTGTTTTTTGATTGGTTGCCAAACAAAACTACTGTATCATTATCTGGTGAATGGGAGACTAACAGTACAACAAAATGGAAGCTCTAGAGGCTGTGACAGCATGGGAGTCGAAGATGCATGATGCAATCACGCAGTTCTACCGACAGATTGAAAGGGATCTTAGATCTGATCTTTACTCCTCACAGCTATGGATCACTATACTACCTCTCCTACGGGGTACACAGAGCAGCTTCCTTCATTAGACGCTGACTGTCACTGCTCGGAACTGCTGCCGGAGTTGAAGCCTAGAGCCACCTGACAATCTCATGCCCAGAGTTTAACTGCACCACAGCGCCCTACGGCTGGATCCAATGATCGCAAGAGGAAGACAGATGGCCTGCCTAACGCAACTAGAGAACCCGAGCTTAGCTATACAGAAACGAGGTAAACCTCTACATCCAAGTACCTTGATGTTATCTATCTATGGATTGTTCCCACAGATCGGAGAGATAAGTACCTGGAGCAATCACTTCGGACTGCAGCAGTTCAGGAGGCCTTCCCACACACCGAGATCCAAGGACTTTCATGTTTCTGGAGTTCCCTATATCAAAAGGTATACCCTGCAGAACAATAACTTTGGAATTAAAACACTGATACTTCAGATGGGCTCCTCATCAAAAAGCATCAGATTAGGGATTGGTTGAACTTTATGAGAGGTATGGGTTCTCTTCCAACATGTCTGACGTTTGATAGACATTTATTGGGAGCTACTCCTATGGGAACTGCCATAACAAAGATTTTCTTTTATATAGCTTAACCTTACCCTCTCTTTACTCTTTGTCTACTATTGTCTACCTATACATATTTACATAACCAAGCTGTGATTGTATTTGTTTAACTTGGAAATAGGTTTCTTGTTGCCTTTAAAAAAAATTAAAAAAAATCTGTTAGCACAAAATGAGGCTTGATGCATTCAAACAGTTATGGGGGTTATATCTGAAATTGTTCTTTAAGTTGTTTTATTTGACAGATTGATCTCTCCATTTACATACTCTAATGTTTACCTATATATATGTATATACCAAGCTGTGCCTATATTGACTAGCACTTATAATGTGCTTTTATATCCTCATATTTTATTAAATAATAGTGGGGACAACAACTAACTCTGTTTTATATGTAAAATATATGCACAGATGCAGAGTTCTCTAAATGTAGGTTCACAGAATCCTCATCTTACTATACTTAACCTAGGGACAGGTTCTCATTAGTACGCAAGGTATTAAAGTTACAACTAATATAGGTCCCTAATACTGTTTTACTAAAGAGTCTCATTCAATAGTCTAACCCTACCCTCTATCAAATAGAGTTTATCTAATTCAGAGCTCCCTATGCAGACTTATACATCCATAATGTGAATATTTATATCTACCTCTGTAATATGAGTTATACCTGCATAAAAATGCTGTTAATACCAGTGGTTTAATATATACAAATTGCTACTCATGCCACACACAACAATGCTTACTCTTAAAATATATACTCTGAGTTAGAGCTATACAACTGAAGGTTTGGAATGACTCATACCCTTAGGCCATTTTCAGAGATATATCTTCACTATACTAGTATACATTTGACCCAGCCTTATTGTCTTGACTACCTAGAATACAGCTCTTTCTATTAACAGTAAATATCCCAAACTTGCTCAGTTCTCTGCCGCGCTGCCAGCGGCCGAGGTAGGGGGGTATGCTGAGTATTGTAATTGTAAAAATAATAGAGGACTGTATAGTATTGTGTACTTGGTCAGACTTATCCAAGCTCTCAATTTATATTCCTAAACTGATATATTTCTATATGCTATACTAAAGATTTGCTATGTTATGTGATGGCCCATCCGGAGGTATATATAGAGAAGATATATGATTTCGCCCAGATGAACACTCTCTGACTGGGTTATAACCAGGAATTACTCCAATACTTGTACCATGTCTAAACACTAATAGTACCCTGACTTTCAGAGTTTCAAAGACACCTACACACCTAGCTAGAGCCTGTGCTCCCTAACAAATGTAGATAGGATCAAACCATCATTTCCACACACCAAGTAAACACTGCTTAGCTCATAAACCTAACCTCCACAATAGATACAACCTGGAACAAATAGCAATACCCATATGCTAAACAAACTTTGCTCAGATCAGCCACATTAGTCAATAATGTGCATAGAATATCTCTCCCTAATAAGTTGCACTCCTATTATAAAACCAATACAGTAAATATATTTAACAGACTTCAGAGCGTCTCGTCTTTTTCCATTCTTCACAAACTTCTAAACCTGCTATAACTATCTAACTAAATTTCAACGTCCAAGAGTGACCGTATGTAACATTAGGGCTCCTCCTCTTAACCATTTAGATTACATAGGTCCATGAGTGGCCTGTTGAAGTTTAGGAGGTGCATTCATTTCCTACAAAAAAATAAAAAATGAGGTTCCAATTTTTATGTTTAGTGTTTTGTACAATATTACTGTAGTGCCCTTTTGATTATACACAGTTATGTATCTTGTAATTCAATACTTTCTACCTGAATATAATAGCAAAACAATTATTGCTGTACCACTGAACTTTTATTTACTGTTTTATATTTGAATAAAAATAAAAATATGTACTGCACCAAATCTACGCTCTTCCCCCCAACCCCCCCAAAAGCGCCCTTAGACAGTCGCCTCTATTGTAGCACCAGCTCTGGATAGTAAATTGGAAGGTTGTTTAAAATTGCATATTCTATCTGAAAAATGAAAGTTCAATTTTGAATCTACTGTAAAAAAAAAAAAGCATACCTAAATATACTTGTGCAAATGTGTATATACTTGGTACATATTATATGTATAATAACATTATAAAGCTGCATTGAATTATTAATACTAAAGGTAAAAGGTTCAGTGTGTAAAACGTTGAAATATGGAAAACAACATGATTGTACATATTTTAAAGGTAACAGAAGAATACAAATATTAAAGCAGGGACATTCAACAGATTTCTTTTAAACACAACTGCTGTAAGTCTTGCCAAGGAATATGTGTCTTTTACTCTGTATCTTGTTCTTTATTTCAAAGTAAAAAGAAGAATTCTTACATTATACTCTTCTCTGAAAAGTTTCCCCTCATCAGCTGATCTTATCCTGATCTCTTCTTCCAAGTTCTCCAGCGGAATAGGAAAATATTTCTTCAAAACAGTGGGAGAACTGCCCAGTAGCATCACTCTTTGTTGTTCTATCCAGAGGCAAAAGACAAAAATAGATAGTAAAATGGAATTTGACTGCTTTTATTTAAATGTGACTGTTTATTTTAATTATGCAGACCATGATGATTATGGTGTTTGGACAATTTTTTGGACTACAACTGATACCCACCTTCAAGGTTAAAGGGTTAGGAAGCCAAAAATGTTTATTTAATAATTCAGATAGAACATGCAATTTTAAATAATTTTCCAATTTACTTCTATTATCTAATTTTGTTTTGTTCTCTTTGATAACATTGAAAAGCATACCTAGATATTCTCAGAGCAGCAATGCACTACTGGGAACTAGCTTCTGATTGGCGGCTGCACATATATGCAACTTGTAATTGGCTTACCACATGTGTTTAGCTAGCTCCCAGTACTGTTTTGCTGATTATTCAACAAAGGATACCAAGAGAATGAAACACATTTTATAATAGAAGTAAATTGGAAAGATGTTTAAAATTGTATGCTCTATCTGAATCATGAAAGGAAAAATTGATTTCCATGTACATTTAAAATGACAAATCGTTTTGTAGTAAAATATGCTCAAATGTCAGAGTGCAATGCTGATCAACTAGTGATTATAGAATCTGGGCAGGTGTGCAGCTACATACATCTCAAGTCAACCATAAGAGACAGTTATCTGATGTTATGATCACCTGACATCTCAAGTCAACCAAAAGAGACATCAGTTATCTGATGTTATGATGATCACCTGACTTTGCTGTACCACTGGCCTAAATCAGTGAGATACATGAAGGATGAGGTAACATTTTGTTTACTTTTGCCACTGAAAGGCAACCAATATCTCTCAAATGGCCTCATGCAGCACCCAGTTCCGCAAAAGGCGACATGAGTCATTTAACACAGGGCTTGAAAAGCTGCCGGAGCAGTAACTTGTTAGATGAATCAACATTCATCTAAATATTATATCTTAGATTAAAAGTTTACGTTAGCGCATACACCAAAAAACAGTCCTATCTAAACCACTCTTATACCTTATCTCCTTCCTAGATACGTATTTATTCGGAATTGGTTGTAAAGAAACAAAGAGGGCGCTACTCGATAGCTATAGGTTGTTAAATCTATATGAACAAACAAATTATCCAAAACGATTGGGTAGATGTCTCTATTTTGAACTTGTGAATTAAAGAACCTTCAACCTTAAAACCAAGAGGCCAATTTATCAAGCTCCATATGGAGCTTGAAGGGCCGTGTTTCTGGCGAGTCTTCAGACTCGTCAGAAACACCAGTTATGAACCAGCGGTCTAAAGACCGCTGCTCCATAACCCTGTCCGCCTGCTCTGAGGCAGACAGGAATCGCTGCAATTCAACCTGATCGAATACGATCGGGTTGATTTACACCTCCCTGCTGGCGGCCCCGCGAGTCAGCAGCGGGCGGCATTGCACCAGCAGCTCTCCTCATTAAGCGAGGTCTTGCGGACCTGATCCGCACGGTTTCATGAGGTCCGCAAGACCTTTCATAAATAGGCCTCCAAGTCTCAAGTATTTTTATTTCTATGTATGTTTACGTATATCAAAAACGCTTATCAAATTGTATTTCTTATTTCTTATTTATTAATTTACATGAAATTATGTTCTTAGCAAAAAATAATTCAGATTAATGCTTATATGCTTCTAAAATATAAAATATAAATGAACTGTGTCGTTGATGAATATACAAAAAGGTGTTAAAAATCGTCTACACTTATAAATCTATCTAGACTCTCTACGTATGAGATTCAAAAATATAATCAGATTAACAATAAAAGCAGAATCACAATAAAAGGCCAACAGCTATATGAAAAATTGAAAAAGCAAAATCTCCATTAAAACATATAACCTTTAAAGTATTAGTGCAAATAAGGTTTTTCTCAGGGACCTCGTTATAAGGTAAAGTATCCTGGAGCGCGCTCCCTTAAAAACAACAAGTCATTTTGAACAATTTTGTACTTTCTTAAAAGCCACTTAGAGGAGTTGAATTGTTACAGTCACTTAGAGGAGTTGAATTGTAACAGTCTTACCGTCACTTCTTATGAAATGGATACA
Organism: Bombina bombina; assembly: GCF_027579735.1. Lineage (NCBI taxonomy): Eukaryota > Metazoa > Chordata > Amphibia > Anura > Bombinatoridae > Bombina > Bombina bombina. Next base: position 180,987,742 of record NC_069507.1, read on the forward strand.
GTCGATTACATGTGTTACTTTACCCTGAAGACTTGCAGGGAAGAACGATACTTGTATCCAGTAACAAAGTCTCCTTGCATCCACAGCTCCTGTGTTCTAGACTCTGTGTTCCGGTTTGGCGAGACCCGCCAGGGGTACAAACAGTTACGGATTTCAAAACAGGTGACGTCACCGAACTTTAAAATATTTCAGCGTGGAATTTGTAACTCCAGAAAATTCAAAGATTACACTTGCGCAAGTGAATTTATGTAGAGTAAGCCACCCTCACCGCTGTCTGTTTTATTTTTGAAGGTGGAAAATACTGCACTTAGTACAAATGTACGCAGATATCGTTCACACCTATATGGTAAAAAGACACAGATCCTCTGGGTGCTTAATATAATGTTCAATAAAGTTGATTGAGGCTTACAGCTTCTACGCGTTTCACCCTCTGCTTAAGGCTTTATCAAGATGCTGTTAGTGCCTCATTTACCTTCTTTTATACACCTTCCTTTTTCGTTATTGGTCAAATTTCTTGCGTGAAATTAAAGCGACAGTGGTGCTATTTTCATATGTATATCTCACATATATGGCTTTTTCTCCATTCATCAAATGTGTCTTTATATTGTTGCAACTCCTTTCTTTGTCATATCGGATGGCTTTTTATGTATCATTCTTTTTTTTAAAATTCTCTTTATTAAAAGGAAACAAAGCATTTACAAAAATCTTTTGCATTTCTTGTTACAAAATACAGTGCATTTGGCTTGACATTATTTATATCCTGATTCAGGCTAAGCAAATAACATTGTTCATGGTAGCATGTTTTGAGAGTAAAGTCCTTCTCTCTAGTATGTGTTGTTGGATATATGCTTCGTTCCTTCATAAATTTTTCAAAATTTAAAACAAACATAAACAGACAATTTTTAATAACTATTTACATTGTAATCTTAGATCTTTAACAATGGTTTCTGTGGTGTTTCTGTTCTTGGTTACAAACTCAGTGTGGGGGGGGGGGGGGTTGCAGGGAAAGAGAATTTTTTTTTTTATGTAAATGAACCTATGTTTTGTTGGTATATTGTTATTTGTAAGCTCAATACAGCATTACTTCTGAGAAGTCTCCCTCTTGTTCTAACCCCACTATTGAGCGTCTCCCCTCCCCCATGTCAGTCTGCAGCATGGTTTCTAGGTGTGCAAATGGTTTAAATATCTGTTTCTGTGTAGATGAATCTAATGTATCGATGTATATTTTCCATTTTTTAAGAAAGGGGCGCAGTCTGGTTTTTGTGTCAAGTCTAGCGTCGTGTTGTTCCACAAAAAGTTGCTTGAGTAGTAAATGTTTTAATTGTGCCACTGTCGGTGCTTGTCGAACAATCCATCTCTTAAGGATGCACTGTCTGGCAAGAATTGTGTATAAGGTGAGGAATTTATGTAGTTTTTTATGGCTGTCGTCCCATTTGAACAGGAAGATTTCTATCTCGGTGAGGTCAATTTCTATCCGAAATGTGAGTTTCAACCAGTATTGACATTGCCCCCAGAACCTCCTGATCTTCGGGCAAGTGTAAAAGTAATGATGTAACGACGGGGCTGGTAGTCTGCATTTGATACAGTGATCTGGGACTTCTTTGTCCCACTTTGATAGTCTGTGTGGTGTGATGTAGTCCATATGTAAAACTCTAATTTGCGTTTCCCTTTGTGACACCGCTAATGTTGCCTGTCTGGTTTTTTCCAGGCTTTCTTTAACATCTTGTACCGTGGGCTCCACCATAAAGGCGGATACATGCCTTGACAATAATTTTGTTAGGATCATAGATTCGTTTTGCTGTATCAGGCGTTTGTAAATGTGGGAAAGCGAGAATGATCCCGCCCGGAACAGAGTTTGTGCTATTGCAAAAGGCGAAGCCTCCCAGAATCTTTCATTGGAAGACTGCAGTGAGCCCATATAGTGTCTCAACTGCAAATAGGCATAAAAATGTCTGTTTGGGATGTGGAATCTGGTCTTGAGGTCCTGGAAAGATCTAACTGTGTGTAGCAGTGGATCTAGTGTGTCTCCCAGTACTTTTAGTCCCATTCCCTCCCATACTCGGAAGGGTTCCTGATCCATGCCAGCCGGGAAGTCCGGGTTACCCAGTATCGGGATAAACCTGGGCGAGGGGGAGTCAGTCTTTAAATATTTATGTATTTTGTACCAGGCCCTTAGCGGGTCTCTGTAAGTCACATTAGTGAGGAGTTCAGTGGGGAGGGTTCTTCCATTCCCATAGGGCAAATATGTCAGTGAGATAGGGGCTACTATCGCTCTCTCAAGTTTATCATCCCCAAAATGGGCTGTATCTAACTGCCAGTCTATTACCATCCTAGCCAGCGCTGCCCAGTTATATAGCTTTACATTTGGAAGGGCTAGTCCCCCCGCAGAATAAGGAAGTTGTAATTTTTCCATCGCTATTCGCGGTTTCCCTTTTTTCCAGATAAATCGTGATATTGCCCTAGATAAGAGGCGTGTATCCGCATTAGTCAAAAGAAACGGTAGCATATGCATTGGGTATAATATTTTGGGTAGTATCGTCATTTTGATCAAGTGAACTCTACCCGATAGTCCCAAGGGGAGGTCAAGCCAGTTTGACAATTGGGAAGATAGTTGCACACATTTGTTGGCTAAATTTAATTTATAGATTTTTTCCGGGTCTCTATGCAGGTGTATGCCTAGATAAAGAAGACTTTCCGTTGTTTCCACAAACGGGAGGTCATGAGTGGAGTGCTGATGTTTCCTGAGCCACAGGATCTCTGATTTCTCTGTATTTATTTTGTACCCCGATAAGGAGCCAAACTCTTCTATTGTCTGGAGTATGATCGGGATATGTGTTCTTGGGGAGTCTACAAACAACAACATGTCGTCCGTATATAGCGCCAGATGGAGAGGGACGCCCTTGATGGTAATACCCGGGAACACTTCTCTGAGTTTTAAATAGTCTACTGAGTCCACTGTCGCTTCCACTATCATGTATCTGGAGTTATGGTCTAGATAAGTATTTTGTATATTGACTGTCAGTTTTTTCCCAAACAGTATTGCCAACCCTCTGCTAGCCCTGGTGTGCGATAGAAAGACAACCTGATTCACCCATTCTCTGCGTAATTTTTGGTGTTCTATGTCGGTGAGGTGTGTCTCCTGTAGCATTGCAATGCCAGTACCTAGTTTTTTGAGATGATTAAGTATTGCTTTACGTTTGATAGGTGTGTTGAGGCCCCCTACATTCCAAGTTGTAATTCTAAGTGACATCTTTGTAAATTAGAGCTATTTAGTATGAAAAGGAAAAAAAAAAAAAAAAAAAGGGGGAGAAAGAGGAGTGAGGTGGTAGGGAGACAAGGGGCAAAAACAGCACACAAATAGCATTTAGAAAACCATGATGTGGGAGAGAGCACAAGGCAACACAACAACCCAAACACAATGCAGTATATTTTACAGTATAGTGTTATCTCAGAACCAACCTGTCCTTCCTCCCCCTGCTTTTCCTCCCCCTCCCGGTAGATTTCTAGTGCGTTTCCCGGGGGGATTCCCTCTCTTCCGCTCGTCACTCCATCTACTACTGCGTCATTTTCCTTACTTTCCTGTAGATGGTTATTTATGTCTAGTCCTGACTTTGGGGGAATATTTGATCTATTGTGTACGGTCTCTAGATCTCTTCCAAATTTTGATTTGTGCTTGTATCTACGTCTATACTTTCCCTCTCTCTCCTCGACACTTGGGCCTGATGATATTTTAACAGTGTCTTTTGTGCAAGGTGCATAAAACGGTATATTTGCCCTAAGCTCTCGCTGGTAAGCAATACAGGTGTATTTGTGAGTCCCTGAACTTTGGAGAAGAGGGTTTCTCCTTACTAACGAATGTTGCAGTTTCTCTCCGTTCTACGTGATGCCGCTTGTTATATTCTTTGGTTATTTGAATTGTGGTGTGGGCTATTATCATCCTCCCCCCACCAAGTCTGCCTATGTGTGTGTGGTGTAGTATGAGCATAGAGATAAACACCTTTAAGAAGTATAATTCAATTCTTTTTAACCTAAACATCAACAATTGAAACAGTCTCAACCTATCTATTTGTTTCATTTTTATCTTCACATCTTTTGCAATGTATAGCAGAACTGTTAGAAAAGAACATTTTTTAAAACCTTCATAATTATTTAAACATATAAACAACAATAACCAATAAACATAAAACACAGTAAAGTGTTGCAACATTACCCTGGGGGGTTAGAGCAACCCCCCTCCGTGCCAGTCCACCTTCACGGCTCTTAGGCCATCATTTTGTCCATTATGGTGTAGCACAAAGTTTTGCTTAGACATTCAAAGTCTCAATGGGGTTATCCAAGAGGACATCCATCCTCAGAACAGAGAAAGTCTGGAGAGGCTGTACCAGCATCATCAATCTGGCCGATGTTGTTCTGTGGCTAGGAAGCTTTTCAAGGCTTGTGGTGAGTGAAAAAATTTAGTTCCGTATGGTGTTTGTAGCCTAAGTTTCGCTGGAAACAGCAAGGCTACCTGCCTTCCTTGTTCGTGTAGCATGGAACACAATGGTGCAAATTCTTTTCTTTGTTTGGTCACCTCTATTGAGTAATCCTGAAAGAGGAGGAGTTTTGCGTTTTCAAAAAGTGTCTCTTTACGGGCTCGGTAGGCTCTTAAGATTTTAAGTTTCTCTTGAAAATTTAGGCATTTGAATATGACCTGCCTTGGCCTGTTCTGTGTCTGTTCCAGACCTCTCTCTGGGCCTATCCTATGTGCCCTCTCCACATCTATTGGTAAGATGTCAGGGTGTAGTCCCAGAAGTTTAGGAAAGGTCAGCGCCACAAATTCTAATAGGTCCTTACCCTTGATGGACTCTGGAACTCCTACTATGCGGAGGTTGTTGCGCCGACTCCTATTCTCTAGATCATCTACTCGGTCTTGGAGAGTTTGCGTTTTTTTCACTAGTTGTTTAATAGTTGTGTCAGCTGCAAGTTGTCTGTCCTCCACGTCTGAGATGCGAGTTTCAGCCGCATTTATTCTAGCAGCGAATTGTCGCACTTCACATGTAAGAGTGTCTACTCCCGTCTGTAGTGAGTCCATTTTAGGGAGGAAAAAGGATTTCAGTTCCTGTAACAAGGCATTATGGTCCAATCTAGATGGTGTGTCTTGGTTTATTATCACTGGTTCTTCTGTGTGGATTTCTGCTGCGAATTTGTGTTGTTTTTTATTTTCAGCATTCTTTGCCCTGAGTGACATGTCTGCAGTTGGCTTGGATGAGACTTTGTGAAAATATTGATCTACTTTCATTGAAGTTCTGGGAGCTGTTGCATATGTGACTGGTTTTTGCGCACGTGTCTGTGATGATAGTATTCCAGTCAGGCACTAGTATAGTAACGTTGCAAATGAGCAGAGAGTTCAATGGATATAGTCACCAGCCAGGTCTAAGCCCGTGTTAGTTTACCGTTCTTAATCAGAATAATAGCTTCCAAATCTTTTTGTAAAAATACGATGGTTTGCCTGAGGTGCAGAATATAATAGGTTATAATTTCTCTGTTAAGTCCCAAGGGTTCCTGCCATTCATATAGCTGTAAGTGTAGTGCAGAGCCTTATAATGGCTGAGAGTGATAGGCCTCAATTTAAGCAGAACTTGGCTCAGACATCAGAGAGCTGCGTGGGTCTGACAGTTTCAAAGTCTGTGGGGCCAAGGTCTGTGTCTGTATGAGCAAACCACCCTGCCTGAGCTTCAATAGGTGGGGTATTCCTATCTTATCTTGGCGGCCTGGCCTATTTGCGTTAGAGATAAAAGAGGACAGCGTGGCTCACCTGGATAATGCCGTTCGGTTAGGCCTCTGCCATGTGGGTGTCGCTACCTCCCCTGATGTTATGGAGGAGATCGGTGGTTTAATTCCTCAAGCCGTTTTTTTCCATAAATCTAGTCAGTCCTCTATTCTGAATCTGCTTGGCCCCGGAAACAGCGAGCGCTGGTTCTGATGCACTGTGGATTGTCTGAGTTCTCCTTTCACCGTTCCCGGTGTCAGAGCCTTTATTGTGTCAAGTCACCTCACCCTCCGATATAACGGCACTCCTTCGGTACACCTCCGCCAAAAGCCGTTGCTAATACCTGGTCGGCAATGTGAGTGGATTCGGCCCAACCGGCCGTTATTCTGTTCTGCGTGTGGTTGGCGTGTGAGCCAAGATGGCGCGAGTCTGAGGTGCGGCTCTTTTATTTTTTAGGCTCCCGGTCGCTGGATCTGTTGTTGCGATCTGCACACTCTTGAAAGTTGGTTGGCGCAGTGTTGTACAGCCCGACAATAAATTTGCGTGTGGGGCTAGGCATGAAAATTAGGGTTCTTGAGTCTATTTTTGCTCCCAAACACGGAGCTCAGCATAGATGCGTCTGCTTGTTAGGCCCGTCTACCGGAAGTCCTTTATGTATCATTCTTGTTGGTCTTTAAATCAAAAAAAGGGAGGGGCAATTCTTTAAGATGTTAGTTTTCAAATATTGGCTTAGTTTTGAAAACTAAGTAAACATCTTAAAGAATTGCCCCTCCCCTTTTACTATCAGCCAATCGGAATTCGAGGGACGCCATCTTGGATGACGTCATTTAAAGGAACAGTCATTCGTCATTAGTCCGTCGTGCTGGAAGGATGCTCCGCGCGGGATGTCTTCAAGATGGAGCCGCTCCTCGTCGGATGGATGAAGATAGACGATGCCGCTTGGATGAAGACGTCTGCCGGTCCAGATGTCCTCTTCTGCCCAGATAGGATGAAGACTTCTGCCGGTCCGGATGTCCTCTTCTGCCCCATCGGATGACCACTTGTGCCCGGCTGGGTGAAGACAGCTCAAGGTAGGGTGATCTTCAATGGGGTAGTGTTAGGTTTTTTTAAGGGGGGATTGGGTGGGTTTTAGAGTAAGGGTGTGTGGGTGGTGGGTTGTAAATGTTGGGGGGGGTATTGTAAATTTTTTTCAGGTAAAAGAGCTGATCACTTTGGGGCAATGCCCCGCAAAAGGCCCTTTTAAGGGCTATTTGTAATTTAGTATAGGGTAGGGCATTTTATTATTTTGGGGGGCTTTTTTATTTTATTAGGGGGCTTAGATTAGGTGTAATTAGTTTAAACTTCTTGTAAAAAAAAAATCTGTAATTTGTGGGGGGGTTTTTGGTACTTTAGTTTATTTTAGTTATTTGTATTTAATTTTAGCTAATTGTAGTTAATTAATTTAATTTATTGATAGTGATAGTGTTAGGTGTATTTGTAACTTAGGTTAGGATTTATTTTACAGGTAATTTTGTAATTATTTTAACTAGGTAGCTATTAAATAGTTATTAACTATTTAATAGCTATTGTACCTAGTTAAAATAAATACGAAGTTGCCTGTAAAATAAAAATAAATCCTAAAATAGCTACAATGTAATTATTAATTATATTGTAGCTATCTTAGGGTTTATTTTACAGGTAAGTATTTAGTTTTAAATAGGAATACTTTAGTTAATAATAGTAATATTATTTAGATTTATTTAAAAAATAATTAAGTTAGGGGGGTGTTAGGGTTAGGTTTAGGGGTTAATCACTTTATAATAGTGGCGGCGACGTTGGCAGCGGCAGATTAGGGGTTAATAGATTTAATAGGCTATGTGGGCTATGGCAGTTTAGGGGTTAATACTAGAATAGGTTTATTGCGGTGTGGGCTATGGCGGTTTAGGGGTTAATAATTAGGCTTATTGCGTTGTGGGGGGTTGTCAGTCTAGGGGTTAATACGTTTATTATTAGGAGTGAAAGGGGGAATTGCGGATATAGGGGTATACGTGTCGGGCTTATTTTTGGGAGGCGTGTTAGACAGTTATGGGAGATTTAAAATTTTAGTTACTTTTCTTAGGCACCAGCAGTTTCTAAAGTGCCGTAAGTCACTGGCGACTCCAGAAATTTGTAGTTACGTTTATTTCTGGACATAGCTAGTTTATCAGACTTACGGCACTTTAGGAACTGCCGGCAGGGTATATGTAATACCCCGATGTGCGAGGTGAAATTACGGGCGGCGCGGGTTCCCTCGCTTGCGACGAAACCTACGCCGTATATCGGATCGCGCCCCAAATGAGACTGAGATAGTGGCAAAAAATGTATCAAGAGAAAAAGAAAGTTACGTTAAAACCTAACACCTAACATAAACCCCTAGTCTAAATAACCCTAATCCGCTGCCCCGACACTAAATAAAGTTATTAACCCCTAAACCGCCACCCCCCAACATCGCCGACACTAAATAAACCTATTAACCTCTAAACCTCCGGCCCCCCCACATAGTTACTAATAAAATAAACCAATTAACCCCTAAACCGTCGTCCTCCCACATCGCTACTACTATAATAAACCAATTAACCCCTAAACCGCCGGCCCCCCACATCACTACTAATAAAATAAACCTATTAACCCCTAAACCACCGCCCCCCAAACGCTACTAATTAAATAAATATATATATTATCCCCTAAACCGCCGGCTCCCCACATCGCAACTACTATAATAAACCTATTAACCCCTAAACCACCTTCCCCCCACATCGCAACTACTAAACTAAACCTATTAACCCCTAAACCGCCGGCCCTCCACACACTAAATTAAACTATTAACCCCTAAACCTAATACCCCCCCTAATTTTAAATGAAATTTACAATATAACAATCTTTAAATAAATAAAAACTTACCTGTGAAATAAAAAAACTAAGTTTTAAACTATAAAGTAACCTAACATTACTATTTTAAAATAATAAAATTAATGAAAAATAATAAAAAAAAATTTTTACAAATTTAAAAAATCCTAACACTACTGAAAAATTTAAACAAATTACATTACAAAAAATAAAAACTCTCAAATTACGAAAAATAAAAAAACTCTAAGATTACAAAAAATAATAAACAAAATTATCCAAAATAATAAAAATTACACCTAATCTAATACCCCTATAAAAACAAAAAAGCCTCCTCAAATACAAACACCCCCTTACCTAACAATAAACTACCAATAGTCCTTAAAAGGGCCTTTTGTAGGGCATTGCCCTAAATTAAACAGCTCTTTTACCTAAAAATTACAAAAGTCCCCCTAACAGTAAACCCCCCACCCAACCAACCCCCCAAAATAAAAAAACCTATGTCTAAAAAAAAACTAATCTGCCCATTGCCCCTAAAGGGCATTCAGCTCTTTTACTGCCCATCCCTAATCTAAAAAAAAAAAAACCTAACACTAACCCCAGGAAATCTACTCACAGTTCCTGAAGTCCGGACATCCATCTTCATCCAGGCGGCGAGAAGTCTTCATCCATCGTGGGGGCATCTTCTATCTTCATCTCGGTGGCGTGGAGCTTTGGAGGTGCGGAGCTGTGGAGGCGCGTAGCATCCCTGCCGATGGCACGGACATCCAGCGTGGAAGATCCCCTTCATACGATCACTGTCGTAGAATGAAGCTTGAATGCAAGGTAGCCGTTTAAAAATGGGGTACCTTGCATTCCTATTGGCTGACATTTTCAAATCAGCCAATAGGATGAGAGCTACTGGAATCCTATTGGCTGTTCAAATTGAACTATATTATGAAACTATGGGAAGGAGGGAGAGGGGGGGGGGATAATAAATATTGGGCAAGGGACCTGGGAGGGTGGGTAGGGTACTTAGGGGGGACAGCTACACTACAGAAAATATTTTATTTTGCATAAAAAACTGGGTACTGGCAGACAGCTGCCAGTTCCCAAGATGGTGGCAAATAGGTAGATGAGGGAGGGTTAGAAAGCTGTATGGGGGGGATCAGGGAGGTTGGGAGCTAAGGGGGGATTTAAACACTTCAGAATCAATATATATATATAAAAAAAAATATTTTTATTTTAGAACTGGCAGACTTTATGCCAGTACTTAAGATGGCGTTGACAATTGTGAGGTTGGGGAGGGAAGAAAGCTGTTTGAGGGGGGTCAGGAAGGGATCAGGGGGTGAGATGTGTCAGGTGGGAGGCTGATCTCTACACTAAAGCTAAAATTAACCCTACAAGCTACCTAATTAACCCCTTAACTGCTGGGCATAATACAAGTGTGGTGCGCAGCGGCATTTAGCAGCCTTCTAATTTCCAAAAAGCAATGCCAAAGCCATATATGTCTGCTATTTCTAAACAAAGGGATCCCAGAGAAGCATTTACAACCATTTGTGCCATAATTGCACAAGCTGTTTGTAAATAATTTCAGTGAAAAACCTAAAGTTAGGGGGAAAAGTTAGTGAAAAAGTGAACAACTTTTTTATTTGATCGCATTTGGCGGTGAAATGGTGGCATGAAATATACCAAAATGGGCCTAGATCAATACTTTGGGTTGTCTAAAAAAATGTATATATATATATATATATATATATATATATATATATATATATATATATATATATGTGAAGGGTTATTCAGGGATTCCTGACAGATATCAGTGTTACAATGTAACTATTGCTAATTTGTACTTATTGCCCTATAACTTGCAAAAAAAGCAAAGAACATGTAAACATTGGGTATTTCTAAACTCAGGACAAAATTTAGAAACTATTTAGCATGGGTGTTTTTTGGTGGTTGTAGATGTGTAACAGATGCTGGGGGTCAAAGTTAGAAAAAGTTTTTTTCATTTTTTTCATCATATTTTATAATTTTGTTTATAGTAAATTATAAGATATGATGAAAATAATGGTGTCTTTAGAAAGTCCATTTAATGGCGAGAAAATATGTGTGGGTACAGTAAATGAGTAAGAGGAAAATTACAGCTAAACACATGGGGCGCGATCCGATATAGATCGCAGTTTGCGGCGCAAGCGAGGGAACCGGCGTCGCCCGCAGTTTCAGCTCGCAACTCGAGCTATCCCATATAGGTCGCCGTCAGATGCTAACGTGCCGTAAATCTGACAAACCAGCGATGTCCAGAAATCTGCGTAAGTACAAATTTCTGGCGTCGCCAGTGACTTGCGGCACGTTAGAAACTGCCGGCGCCTATAAAACCTGACTAAAGTCTAAAACACCCGCACTGTCTAACACGCCTCCCTAACATAGCCCGCACTGTCTAACACGCCTCCCTAACATAGCCCGCACTGTCTAACACGCCTCCCTAACATAGCCCGCACTGTCTAACCCTCTATCCGCTATCCCCCCTCACTAGCCTAACAATAAAAAAAATTATTAACCCCTAAACCGCCGCTCCCGTACCCCGCCGCCAGCTATATTATATCTATAACCCCCTAAAGTGAGCCCCTAACACCGCCGCCATCTATATTAAAATTATTAACCCCTAATGTAAGCCCCTTACACCGCCGCCATCTCTATTAAAATGATTAACCCATAATTTAATCTACCTACCCCGCCGCCAGCTATATTATCTATATTAACCCTAAGTATATTATAGTTAATATAGTTATTACATTATATATATTAACTATATTAACCCTAATTATATTAGGGTTAATATAGTTAATATAGTTACTATAGTATTTATATTAACTATATTAACTCTATCTAACCCTAACTAAATTTATATTAAATTAATCTAATTCATTTATAAACTAAAATATTCCTATTTAAATCTAAATACTTACCTATAAAATAAACCCTAAGATAGCTACAATATAATTAATAATTACATTGTAGCTATGTTAGGGTTAATATTTATTTTACAGGTAAATTGTTAATTATTTTAACTAGGTATAATAGATATTAAATAGTTATTAACTATTTAATATCTACCTAGTTAAAATAATTACCCAATTACCTGTAAAATAAATCCTAACCTAAGTTATAAATACACCTACACTATCAATAAATTTAATAAACTACAAACATCTATCTAAAAATACAATTAAATTAACTAAACTAAATTACAAAAAAAAAAAACACTAAATTACAAAAAATAAAAAAAAGATTACAAGATTTTTAAGCTAATTACACCTATTCTAAGCCCCCTAATAAAATAATAAACCCCCAAAATAAAAAAATTCCCTGCCCTATTCTAAATTAAACAAATTTCAAAGCTCTTTACCTTACCAGCCCTTAAAAGGGCCTTTTGTGGGGCATGCCCCAAAGAATTCAGCTCTTTTGCATACAACAAATACAATCCCCCCCCCCCATTACAACCCACCACCCACATACCCCTATTCTAAAACCACCCAAACCCTCCTTAAAAAAGCCTAACACTACCCCCCTGAAGATCTCCCTACCTTGTCTTCACCACACCGGGCCGAACTCCTGATCCGATCCGGGCGATGTCTTCCTCCAAGCTGCAAAGAAGAATTCTTCCTCCGGCGATGTCTTCCTCCAAGCGGCAAAGAAGAATTCTTCCTCCGGCGACGTCTTCCTCCAAGCGGCAGCAAAGTCTTCATTCTTCCGGCGGCATCTTCAATCTTCTTTCTTCGCTCCGCCGCCGCGGAGCATCCATCCCGGCCGACTGCTGTACTACGAATGATGTACCTTTAAATGACGTCATCCAAGATGGCGTCCGCCGAATTCCGATTGGCTGATAGGATTCTATCAGCCAATCGGAATTAAGTTGGAAAAATCTGATTGGCTGATTGAATCAGCCAATCAGATTCAAATTCAATCCGATTGGCTGATCCGAACAGCCAATCAGATTGAGCTCGCATTCTATTGGCTGATCGGAACAGCCAATAGAATGCGAGCTCAATCTGATTGGCTGATTGGATCAGCCAATCGGATTGAACTTGAATCTGATTGGCTGATTCAATCAGCCAATCAGATTTTTCCAACTTAATTCCGATTGGCTGATAGAATCCTATCAGCCAATCGGAATTCGGCGGACGCCATCTTGGATGACGTCATTTAAAGGTACCTCATTCGTAGTACAGCAGTCGGCCGGGATGGATGCTCCGCGGCGGCGGAGCGAAGAAAGAAGATTGAAGATGCCGCCAGAAGAATGAAGACTTTGCTGCCGCTTGGAGGAAGACGTCGCCGGAGGAAGAATTCTTCTTTGCCGCTTGGAGGAAGACATCGCCCGGATCGGATCAGGAGTTCGGCCCGGTGTGGTGAAGACAAGGTAGGGAGATCTTCAGGGGGGTAGTGTTAGGCTTTTTTAAGGGGGGTTTGGGTGGTTTTAGAATAGGGGTATGTGGGTGGTGGGTTGTAATGGGGGGGGGGGATTGTATTTGTTGTATGCAAAAGAGCTGAATTCTTTGGGGCATGCCCCACAAAAGGCCCTTTTAAGGGCTGGTAAGGTAAAGAGCTTTGAAATTTGTTTAATTTAGAATAGGGCAGGGAATTTTTTTATTTTGGGGGTTTATTATTTTATTAGGGGGCTTAGAATAGGTGTAATTAGCTTAAAAATCTTGTAATCTTTTTTTTATTTTTTGTAATTTAGTGTTTGTTTGTTTTTGTAATTTAGTTTAGTTAATTTAATTGTATTTTTAGATAGATGTTTGTAGTTTATTAAATTTATTGATAGTGTAGGTGTATTTATAACTTAGGTTAGGATTTATTTTACAGGTAATTGGGTAATTATTTTAACTAGGTAGATATTAAATAGTTAATAACTATTTAATATCTATTATACCTAGTTAAAATAATTAACAATTTACCTGTAAAATAAATATTAACCCTAACATAGCTACAATGTAATTATTAATTATATTGTAGCTATCTTAGGGTTTATTTTATAGGTAAGTATTTAGATTTAAATAGGAATATTTTAGTTTATAAATGAATTAGATTAATTTAATATAAATTTAGTTAGGGTTAGATAGAGTTAATATAGTTAATATAAATACTATAGTAACTATATTAACTATATTAACCCTAATATAATTAGGGTTAATATAGTTAATATATATAATGTAATACCTATATTAACTATAATATACTTAGGGTTAATATAGATAATATAGCTGGCGGCGGGGTAGGTAGATTAAATTAGGGGTTAATCATTTTAATAGAGATGGCGGCGGTGTAAGGGGCTTACATTAGGGGTTAATAATATTAATATAGCTGGCGGCGGTATAGGGGGATTAGATTAGGGGTTATTAATTTTTATATAGGTGGCGGCGGTGTAAGGGGTCAGATTAGGGGATAGATAAGGTAGATGGCGGCGGTTTTAGGGGCTCACAGTAGGGGGTTAGTTTATGTAGATGGCGGCGGGGTCCGGGAGCGGCGGTTTAGGGGTTAATAACTTTATTAGGGATTTCGGGGGGGGGGGGGGGGGGATCGCGGTTGACAGGTAGATAGACATTGCGCATGCGTTAGGTGTTAGGTTTATTTTAGAAGATCGCGGTTGACAGGGAGATAGACATTGCGCATGCGTTAGGTGTTAGGTTTATTTTCTAGTTAGTTTAGGGAGTTACGGGGCTCCAATAGTCAGCGTAAGGCTTCTTACGGCTGCTTTTTGTGGCGAGGTGAAAATGGAGTAAGTTTTCTCCATTTTCGCCACGTAAGTCCTTACGCTGCATATTGGATACCAAACTGCGCTGGTTTGGTATACCTGCCTATGGCCCAAAAAACTACGGGCGACGGCAGAAATATACGCGCGTAACTTCTAGGTTACGCCGTATATAGGATACCAAATCAGCGTAAATATTGGCGTCGCCGGCTTTTGCGGGCGACGCTTTATATCGGATCGACCCCAAACAACACCGCAGAAATGTAAAAATAGCCCTGGTCCCAGACGGTCAGAAAATTGAAAAGTGCTCTGGTCACCAAGGGGTTAATGAAGTGTTATTATGAAACTGAAATGAAGTCAATAACAAACAGTTGTGCCAGATGGTATTTATATTTTAAAACCCCTCGTCAAAAAGACTCAAAAGAACATAGTGGTACAATAGTAAATGCTCTAATGTACTAGAATATTACACTATTGCATTGTATTTTTATTATCCCAGGGTATTCTTTGTTAAAGAGCATACCTAGGGAGACAGTAAGCACCTGCAGCAATATCTGCACAATGTATAATATTAATAAAGGGACACTGAACCCAAATGTTTTTTTTTTCATGATTCAGATAGAACATGTAATTTTTAGCAAGTTTCTAATTTACTCCTATTATCAATTTTTCTTCATTCTCTTGGTATTATCTTGGTATTATTGGCTTTATTTTAAAAAGCAGGAATGTAAACTTAGGAGTCGGCCCATTTTTGGTTCAGCATCTGGGTAGCGCTTGCCGATTGGTGGATAAATGTAGCCACCAATCAGCAAGTGCTACCCATGTTCTGAACCAAAAAATGGGCTGGCTCCTAAGCTTACATTTCTGCTTTTATAAATAAAGATGTCAAGAGAACGAAGAAAAATTGATAATAGGAGTAAATTAGAAAGTTACTTAAAATTGCATGCTCTATCTGAATCATGAAAGAAAAATTGTGGGTTCAGTATCACTTTAAGTATTCTTGCAAAATACTGCAATATAGTGCCACAGATATGTACATGTAAATTTAAGTATTTTTTTATTTGTACACTCTGAACAATGAAAGAAAATATTTGTTTCATGTCCCTTTAAATGCACAATCTGCTCCAGAACAATAAAATATTTCCAGTTCTGAGCTGGGCATATAAGCTTAACCTTATTAACATGAAAGGTTATCAAAAACAGCCATGCGTATGATAATGATTCCAAGACGGGAGGAAAGGGCAGATGAAATAACTGAATCCAAATGTCACTTGTCTGTTTTTAATGACCACTGAGATTGTATTCTCAGTCCTGCAACATTAATAACCCATCACTCATATGTTATTTTTGAAAATGTCATTACATGACCTTATTTCAATAACTGATAGTGGAAGCCAGCTTATTATCAATTTTTGCTCCAAAATATTTATTAAAAAATTTGAACTAAAAACTTTCTTGTTTACATAGCTTTTTCTAAAACCAGTACTTAAAGGGACATACAACAGTATGAACTAACATAAGTTTCTAAAAATATAATGCAGCCTAAGCTTACATGCAAAATGGTTTCTTTTTTAACCCTCATTAACCTCTTTAATTCAGGCATAGTTTTGTTTGCAGCAAGCTCCCCCCTGGGCATTTCCATATATGGTGCTATCCTGGCCATAGCTATGGCAGAATGCACTTGTGAATGTGCACGGTAGGGGGCAGAGTCACATGACACCTGAATAAAGTAGTGCACAGTATAATGCTGCAGCTTTCACAAAGCATGTGACATTATACCCATGGAAACAAGCAAGCCTCTTGGCAACGAACAACAGCAGTATCTGATGTCCCTCCTCGACTCCCCCCCTTACTTGCCTAAGTAATTATCCTCATGTGCACACTTTGCTATATGATAGCACAAGGTTTGGACTAGGACACTAATAAGGGGGGTGGAACAGGCTTCGCTTGGGAACACTAAAGTTATCAAATTTTGCAGTCTTTTTATATTAACATATTTTGAGGCACCAGCTACTACTGAGCATGTGCAAGAATTCACAGTATATACACAAATGAGTCTGTGATTGGCTGATGGCTGTCACATGATATGAGGGAATGGCAAATTAAAATACATTTTGAAATTTATCAGAAACAACTCTATTGCTCATTTAAAATTTAGAGTAAGTGCTATTGTCTTTTCCCATTATGCACTTGTTGATTATGCAGTTATACTGAATTTAATGTTTTTTAATTATTCATTGATTTTTTTTAAAATTCTGATTAATGTTTCACTATTAATTCAGGTTCTTTTTAGGGTTTAGGTTCCTACGGGTAAAAAAGATTCTCTGTATATTAGTGTATTTCTGCTATAATTTGTTATTTATTCACAAGCATAAGATTGCACACATTAAAAGGACATAATACCCATATGCTAAGTCACTTGACTGATGCAGCATGACTGTAAAACGCTGACATGAAAATATCACCTGAACATCTCTATGTAAAAAAGGAAGACATTTTAGTTTTACCTCAAAATGTCTTCAGCTTACAAGAGTAAGTGCTCAGGTAACAGTTATACTTCAGCTTCTGTACAGCTGGAAGTTGACCCCCCCCCCCCCACCAAAAAAAACCCAACAACAAGAGCAAATCAGCATCAGCAGTGCTGAGGTTATACGTTCCTTTGCTTGTGAGATTTAATAGAGATGCACACTCGCTTGCAAGCCCTGGGACTAGCATCCTGATTACATTTTGAGGTAAATATCTTCCTTTTTTACATAGAGATGTTCAGGTGATATTTTCTAATCAGCTTTTTACAGTTATGTTGCATCACTTTCAAGTGCTTTAACATTTGGGTATCATGTCCCTTTAAATCAGTTGTGGGCAACTGAGGTCTTGCTGTTCCATGAGGCCCACTTAGGTTTGCATGCAGCCTTTATCCTTCACTGTGCAGTAAATAATATTCGTTTTTTTACCACAAGAAAATGCATATCCGGTTAGTTTAAAAGGACCACTAAAATAAAAAAATTAAAGTTTCATGATTCAGATAGATCCTACCATTTTAAACAACTTTCCAATTCATATCCATTATCTCAATGTGCACAATCTGTTTATATGCACACTTTCTGAGGCACCCGCTCCTACTGAGCATGTGCATGATTCACAGAATATATGCATATGCAATTTTTCATTGCCTGATGGTTGTCACATGATGCAGTTGGAAGGAAAATTAAACTTTGAAATACGTCAGAAAAAAATCTACTAATGTGAAAATTAAATGAAGTGATTTGCACTGCTTATTTATTATGCATTTATTGATTATGCTATTCTACTGTGTTTAGTGGTCCGTTAAGCACCTTTGCTGTGCATCCGGGATAAGGTTAATGTAAACTGTAGGCCCTATAAGAAATTGGGGACACATATATGAAAATAGTTTCCCATCATTAAAGGGATAGTACACACCAAAAATGTTATTGTTTAAAAAGATAGATAATCCCTATATTTACCATTCCCCAGTTTTGTATAACCAACACTGTTATAGAAATATCATTTTTACCTCTGTAATTACCTTGTATCTAACTTTCTGCACACTGCCTCCTTATCTCAGGTCTTTTGACAGACTTGCATTTTTAGGC
This sequence comes from Bombina bombina, assembly GCF_027579735.1. Lineage (NCBI taxonomy): Eukaryota > Metazoa > Chordata > Amphibia > Anura > Bombinatoridae > Bombina > Bombina bombina. The sequence goes on from NC_069507.1 coordinate 181,005,698, forward strand.
AATTAGTGCTGACTCTTAAATAACTTTACGTGCATGAGCACAGTGTTATCTATATGAAACACATGAACTAACGCACTCTAGTGGTAAAAAACTGTCAAATGCATTTAGTTGAGAGGCAGCCTTCAAGGGCTTAGAAATTAGCATATGAGCCTACCTAGGTTTGGCTTTCAACTAAGAATAACAAGAGAACAAAGCAAATTTAATGGTAAAAGTAAATTAAAAAAACAGAATTTATGTTTACCTGATAAATTTCTTTCTCCAACGGTGTGTCCGGTCCACGGCGTCATCCTTACTTGCGGGATATTCTCTTCCCCAACAGGAAATGGCAAAGAGCCCAGCAAAGCTGGTCACATGATCCCTCCTAGGCTCCGCCTACCCCAGTCATTCGACCGACGTTAAGGAGGAATATTTGCATAGGAGAAACCATATGGTACCGTGGTGACTGTAGTTAAAGAAAATAAAATATCAGACCTGATTAAAAAAACCAGGGCGGGCCGTGGACCGGACACACCGTTGGAGAAAGAAATTTATCAGTTAAACATAAATTCTGTTTTCTCCAACATAGGTGTGTCCGGTCCACGGCGTCATCCTTACTTGTGGGAACCAATACCAAAGCTTTAGGACACGGATGAAGGGAGGGAGCAAATCAGGTCACCTAAATGGAAGGCACCACGGCTTGCAAAACCTTTCTCCCAAAAATAGCCTCAGAAGAAGCAAAAGTATCAAACTTGTAAAATTTGGTAAAAGTGTGCAGTGAAGACCAAGTCGCTGCCCTACATATCTGATCAACAGAAGCCTCGTTCTTGAAGGCCCATGTGGAAGCCACAGCCCTAGTGGAATGAGCTGTGATTCTTTCGGGAGGCTGCCGTCCGGCAGTCTCGTAAGCCAATCTGATGATGCTTTTAATCCAAAGAGAGAGAGAGGTAGAAGTTGCTTTTTGACCTCTCCTTTTACCTGAATAAACAACAAACAAGGAAGATGTTTGTCTAAAATCCTTTGTAGCATCTAAATAGAATTTTAGAGCGCGAACAACATCCAAATTGTGCAACAAACGTTCCTTCTTTGAAACTGGTTTTGGACACAGAGAAGGTACGATAATCTCCTGGTTAATGTTTTTGTTAGAAACAACTTTTGGAAGAAAACCAGGTTTAGTACGTAAAACCACCTTATCTGCATGGAACACCAGATAAGGAGGAGAACACTGCAGAGCAGATAATTCTGAGACTCTTCTAGCAGAAGAAATCGCAACTAAAAACAAAACTTTCCAAGATAATAACTTAATATCAACGGAATGTAAGGGTTCAAACGGAACCCCCTGAAGAACTGAAAGAACTAAATTGAGACTCCAAGGAGGAGTCAAAGGTTTGTAAACAGGCTTGATTCTAACCAGAGCCTGAACAAAGGCTTGAACATCTGGCACAGCTGCCAGCTTTTTGTGAAGTAATACCGACAAGGCAGAAATCTGTCCCTTCAGGGAACTAGCAGATAATCCATTGTCCAATCCTTCTTGAAGGAAGGATAGAATCCTAGGAATCTTAACCTTGTCCCAAGGGAATCCTTTAGATTCACACCAACAGATATATTTTTTCCAAATTTTGTGGTAAATCTTTCTAGTCACAGGCTTTCTGGCCTGAACAAGAGTATCGATAACAGAATCTGAGAATCCTCGCTTCGATAAAATCAAGCGTTCAATCTCCAAGCAGTCAGCTGGAGTGAAACCAGATTCGGATGTTCGAACGGACCCTGAACAAGAAGGTCTCGTCTCAAAGGTAGCTTCCAAGGTGGAGCCGATGACATATTCACCAGATCTGCATACCAAGTCCTGCGTGGCCACGCAGGAGCTATCAAGATCACCAACGCCCTCTCCTGCTTGATCCTGGCTATCAGCCTGGGGATGAGAGGAAATGGCGGGAACACATAAGCTAGTTTGAAGGTCCAAGGTGCTACTAGTGCATCCACTAGAGCCGCCTTGGGATCCCTGGATCTGGCCCCGTAGCAAGGAACTTAGAAGTTCTGACGAGAGGCCATCAGATCCATGTCTGGAATGCCCCACAGGTGAGTGACTTGGGCAAAGATTTCCGGATGGAGTTCCCACTCCCCCGGATGCAATGTCTGCCGACTCAGAAAATCCGCTTCCCAATTTTCCACTCCTGGGATGTGGATAGCAGACAGGTGGCAGGAGTGAGACTCCGCCCAAAGAATAATTTTGGTTACTTCTTCCATCGCTAGGGAACTTCTTGTTCCCCCCTGATGGTTGATGTATGCAACAGTCGTCATGTTGTCTGATTGAAACCGTATGAACCTGGTCCTCGCAAGCTGGGGCCAGGCCTGGAGAGCATTGAATATCGCTCTCAGTTCCAGAATATTTATCGGTAGAAGAGATTCTTCCCGAGACCAAAGACCCTGAGCTTTCAGGGATCCCCAGACCGCGCCCCAGCCTATCAGACTGGCGTCGGTCGTGACAATGACCCACTCTGGTCTGTGGAACATCATCCCTTGAGACAGATTGTCCAGGGACAGCCACCAACGGAGTGAGTCTCTGGTCCTCTGATTTACTTGTATCTTCGGAGACAAGTCTGTATAGTCCCCATTCCACTGACTGAGCATGCACAGTTGTAATGGTCTTAGATGAATGCGCGCAAAAGGAACTATGTCCATCGCCGCCACCATCAAACCGATCACTTCCATGCACTGAGCTATGGAAGGAAGAGGAACGGAATGAAGTATCCGACAAGAGTCCAGAAGCTTTGTTTTTCTGGCCTCTGTTAGAAAGATCCTCATTTCTAAGGAGTCTATAATTGTTCCCAAGAAGGGAACCCTTGTTGACGGGGATAGAGAACTCTTTTCCACGTTCACTTTCCAGCCGTGAGATCTGAGAAAGGCCAGTACAATGTCCGTGTGAGCCTTTGCTTGAGGAAGGGACGACGCTTGAATCAGAATGTCGTCCAGGTAAGGTACTACTGCAATGCCCCTTGGTCTTAGCACCGCTAGAAGGGACCCTAGTACCTTTGTGAAAATCCTTGGAGCAGTGGCTAATCCGAAAGGAAGCGCCACGAACTGGTAATGTTTGTCCAGGAATGCAAACCTTAGGAACCGATGATGTTCCTTGTGGATAGGAATATGTAGATACGCATCCTTTAAATCCACCGTGGTCATGAATTGACCTTCCTGGATGGAAGGAAGGATAGTTCGAATGGTTTCCATCTTGAACGATGGGACCTTGAGAAATTTGTTTAAGATCTTGAGATCTAGGATTGGTCTGAACGTTCCCTCTTTTTTGGGAACTATGAACAGATTGGAGTAGAACCCCATCCCTTGTTCTCTTAATGGAACAGGATGAATCACTCCCATTTTTAACAGGTCTTCTACACAATGTAAGAACGCCTGTCTTTTTATGTGGTCTGAAGACAACTGAGACCTGTGGAACCTCCCCCTTGGGGGAAGTCCCTTGAATTCCAGAAGATAACCCTGGGAGACTATTTCTAGCGCCCAAGGATCCAGAACATCTCTTGCCCAAGCCTGAGCGAAGAGAGAGAGTCTGCCCCCCACCAGATCCGGTCCCGGATCGGGGGCCAATATTTCATGCTGTCTTGGTAGCAGTGGCAGGTTTCTTGGCCTGCTTTCCCTTGTTCCAGCCTTGCATTGGTCTCCAAGCTGGCTTGGCCTGAGAAGTATTACCCTCTTGCTTAGAGGACGTAGCACCTTGGGCTGGTCCGTTTTTACGAAAGGGACGAAAATTAGGTCTATTTTTTGCCTTGAAAGGCCGATCCTGAGGAAGGGCGTGGCCCTTACCCCCAGTGATATCAGAGATAATCTCTTTCAAGTCAGGACCAAACAACGTTTTCCCCTTGAAAGGAATGTTTAGTAGCTTGTTCTTGGAAGACGCATCAGCCGACCAAGATTTCAACCAAAGCGCTCTGCGCGCCACAATAGCAAACCCAGAGTTCTTAGCCGCTAACTTAGCCAATTGCAAAGAGGCGTCTAGAGTGAAAGAATTAGCCAATTTGAGAGCATTGATTCTGTCCATAATCTCCTCATAAGGAGGAGAGTCACTATCGAGCACCTTAAGCAGTTCATCAAACCAGAAATATGCGGCAGTAGTGACAGGGACAATGCATGAAATGGGTTGTAGAAGGTAACCCTGCTGAACAAACATCTTTTTAAGCAAACCTTCTAATTTTTTATCCATAGGATCTTTGAAAGCACAACTATCCTCTATTGGAATAGTGGTGCGTTTGTTTAAAGTAGAAACCGCTCCCTCGACCTTGGGGGCTGACTGCCATAAGTCCTTTCTGGGGTCGACCATAGGAAACAATTTTTTAAATATGGGGGGAGGGACGAAAGGAATACCGGGCCTTTCCCATTCTTTATTAACAATGTCCGCCACCCGCTTGGGTATAGGAAAAGCTTCTGGGAGCCCCGGCACCTCTAGGAACTTGTCCATTTTACATAGTTTCTCTGGGATGACTAAATTTTCACAATCATCCAGAGTGGATAATACCTCCTTAAGCAAAATGCGGAGATGTTCCAATTTAAATTTAAATGTAATCACATCAGATTCAGCCTGCTGAGAAATGTTCCCTAAATCAGTAATTTCTCCCTCAGACAAAACCTCCCTGGCCCCCTCAGATTGGGTTAGGGGCCCTTCAGAGATATTAATATCAGCGTCGTCATGCTCTTCAGTAACTAAAACAGAGCAGCCACGCTTACGCTGACAAGGGTTCATTTTGGCTAAAATGTTTTTGACAGAATTATCCATTACAGCCGTTAATTGTTGCATAGTAAGGAGTATTGGCGCGCTAGATGTACTAGGGGCCTCCTGAGTGGGCAAGACTCGTGTAGACGAAGGAGGGAATGATGCAGTACCATGCTTACTCCCCTCACTTGAGGAATCATCTTGGGCATCATTGTCATTATCACATAAATCACATTTATTTAAATGAATAGGAATTCTGGCTTCCCCACATTCAGAACACAGTCTATCTGGTAGTTCAGACATGTTAAACAGGCATAAACTTGATCAGAAAGTACAAAAAACGTTTTAAAATAAAACCGTTACTGTCACTTTAAATTTTAAACTGAACACACTTTATTACTGCAATTGCGAAAAAACATGAAGGAATTGTTCAAAATTCACCAAATTTTCACCACAGCGTCTTAAAGCCTTGAAAATATTGCACACCAATTTTGGAAGCTTTAACCCTTAAAATAACGGAACCGGAGCCGTTTTAAGCTTTAAACCCCTTTACAGTCCCTGGTATCTGCTTTGCTGAGACCCAACCAAACCCAAAGGGGAATACGATACCAAATGACGCCTTCAGAAGTCTTTTATAAGTATCAGAGCTCCTCTCACATGCGACTGCATGCCATGCCTCTCAAAAACAAGTGCGCAACACCGGCGCGAAAATGAGACTCTGCCTATGCTTGGGGAAAGCCCCTAAAGAATAAGGTGTCTAAAACAGTGCCTGCCGATATTATTATATCAAAATACCCAGATAAAATGATTCCTCAGGGCTAAATATGTGTTAATAATCAATCGATTTAGCCCAGAAAAAGTCTACAGTTTAAATAAGCCCTTGTGAAGCCCTTATTTACAATCGTAATAAACATGGCTTACCGGATCCCATAGGGAAAATGACAGCTTCCAGCATTACATCGTCTTGTTAGAATGTGTCATACCTCAAGCAGCAAGAGACTGCAAACTGTTCCCCCAACTGAAGTTAATTGCTCTCAACAGTCCTGTGTGGAACAGCCATGGATTTTAGTTACGGTTGCTAAAATCATTTTCCTCATACAAACAGAATTCTTCATCTCTTTTCTGTTTCTGAGTAAATAGTACGTACCAGCACTATTTGAAAATAACAAACTCTTGATTGAATAATGAAAAACTACAGTTAAACACTAAAAAACTCTAAGCCATCTCCGTGGAGATGTTGCCTGTACAACGGCAAAGAGAATGACGGGGGTAGGCGGAGCCTAGGAGGGATCATGTGACCAGCTTTGCTGGGCTCTTTGCCATTTCCTGTTGGGGAAGAGAATATCCCGCAAGTAAGGATGACGCCGTGGACCGGACACACCTATGTTGGAGAAAGTTGTTTAAAATGACATGCCCTATCTGAATCATGAAAGTTTAATTTGGACTTTACTATCCCTTTAAGGCTTATATGGGCATTATACATGATAGGATATTTTAGCATTAAAAAACAGTTATGTGTAGCAATCTGTTTACATTTTCTAATGAAACTAACAGAAAGTGCATATTTGTGCAAGACTCATTCCTAGGGACAGATAGCTAACTGAATGAAAAAGACAACTGCTGTACACCAGAGCCATAAAAACACAAGATACAATAACAAAAACTACCTGCATATAACTGTATGTTCAACGTCTGTAAAGGGCCTAAACACATAGTTAAAGGGATAGTCTAGTCAAACTTTCATGATTCAGATAGAGCATACAATTTTATGCAACTTTCTAATTTATTCATATTATTACTTTTCTTAGTTCTCTTGGTATCTTTATTTGAGAAAGCAGGAATGTACGCTTAGGAGCCGGCCTATTGGTTCAGCACCTGGGTAGCCCTTGCTTATTGGTGGCTAAATGTACCCACCAATCAGCAAGCACTACCCAGGTGCTGAACCAAAAATGGGCTGGCTCCTAAGCTTACATTCTTGCTTTTTCAAAACAAAATTTATGCTTACCTGATAAATTTATTTCTCTTGTGGTGTATCCAGTCCACGGATCATCCATTACTTGAGGGATATTCTCCTTCCCAACAGGAAGCTACAAGAGGATCACCTACAGCAGAGTTGTCTATATAGCTCCTCCCCTAACTGCCCACCCCCAGCCATTCGACCGAAGACAAACAAGAGAAAGGAGAAACTATAGGGTGCAGTGGTGACTGTAGTTTAAAAATAAAAAACACCTGCCTTAAAATGACAGGGCGGGCCGTGGACTGGATACACCACAAGAGAAATAAATTTATCAGGTAAGCATACATTTTGTTTTCTCTTGTTAGTTGTATCCAGTCCGCGGATCATCCATTACTTGTGGGATACCAATACCAAAGCTATAGGACACGGATGAAGGGAGGGACAAGGCAGGCGCTTAAACGGATGGCACCACTGCCTGTAAGACCTTTCTCCCAAAAATAGCCTCCGAAGAAGCAAAAGTATCAAATTTATAGAATTTAGAAAAAGTATGAAGCGAAGACCAAGTCGCCGCCTTACAAATCTGTTCAACAGAAGCCTCATTCTTAAAAGCCCATGTGGAAGCTACCGCTCTAGTAGAATGAGCTGTAATTCTTTCAGGAGGCTGCTGGCCAGCAGTCTCATAAGCTAAGCGTATTATATTACTTAGCCAAAAAGAAAGAGAAGTTGCCGAAGCCTTTTGGCCTCTCCTCTGTCCAGAATAGACAACAAACAATGCAGATGTTTGACGAAAATCTTTAGTAGCTTGTAAATAAAACTTTAAAGCACGAACCACGTCAAGATTGTGTAAAAGACGTTCCTTCTTAGAAGAAGGATTAGGACACAGTGACGGTACAACAATCTCCTGATTGATATTTTTATTAGATACCACCGTAGGTAGAAACCCAGGTTTGGTACGTAACACTACCTTATCTGCATGGAAAATGAGATAAGGGGAATCACATTGTAAAGCAGATAACTCCGAAACTCTTCAAGCCGAGGAGATAGCTACTAAAAACAGAACTTTCCAAGATAAGAGCTTAATATCTATGGAATGCAAAGGTTCAAACGGAACCCCTTGAAGTACCTTAAGAACTAAATTTAAACTCCATGGTGGAGCAACAGGTTTAAACACAGGCTTGATTCTAACCAGAGCCTGACAAAATGCCTGAACATCTGGAACCTCAGCCAGACGTTTGTGCAAAAGAATAGACAGAGCAGAAATCTGTCCCTTTAAGGAACTAGCTGACAAACCCTTCTCCAATCCTTCTTGGAGAAAGGATAATATCTTAGGAATCCTGACCTTACTCCAAGAGTAACCCTTGGATTCACACCAATGAAGATATTTACACCATATCTTATGACAGATTTTCCTGGTGACAGGCTTTCGTGCCTGTATTAAGGTATCAATGACCGACTCAGACAAACCACGTTTTGATAAAATCAAGCGTTCAATCTCCAAGCAGTCAGACACAGAGAAATTAGATTTGGATGGTTGAAAGGACCCTGAAGTAGAAGGTCCTGTCTCAGCGGCAGAGTCCATGGTGGAAAGGATGACATGTTCACCAGATCTGCATACCAAGTCCTGCGTGGCCACGCAGGTGCTATCAAAATCACTGATGCTCTCTCCTGCTTGATCTTGGCAATCAGACGAGGGAGCAGAGGAAACGGTGGAAACACATAAGCTAGGTTGAAGGACCAAGGCGCTGCTAGAGCATCTATCAGTGCTGCCTTGGGATCCCTGGACCTGGACCCGTAACGAGGAAGCTTGGCGTTCTGACGAGACGCCATGAGATCCAGTTCTGGTTTGCCCCAAAGTTGAATCAACTGTGCAAATACCTCCGGATGGAGCTCCCACTCCCCCGGATGAAAAGTCTGTTGACTTAGAAAATCCGCCTCCCAGTTCTCTACTCCTGGGATATGGATAGCTGATAGATGGCAAGAGTGAATCTCTACCCATAGAATTATCTTTGAAACCTCCAACATTGCTAGGGAACTCATTGTTCCCCCTTGATGGTTGATGTAAGCTACAGTCGTGATGTTGTCCGACTGAAATCTGATGAACCTGACCGCAGCAAGCTGAGGCCAAGTCTGAAGAGCGTTGAATATCGCTCTTAGTTACAGAATGTTTATCGGAAGGAGGGCCTCCTCCGGAGTCCATGATCCCTGAGCCTTCAGGGAGTTCCAGACTGCACCCCAGCCCAGAAGGCTGGCATCTGTTGTTACTATTGTCCAATCTGGCCTGCGGAAGGTCATACCCTTGGACAGATGGACTCGAGATAGCCACCAGAGAAGAGAATCCCTGGTCTCTTGATCCAGATTTAGTAGAGGGGACAAATCTGTGTAATCCCCATTCCACTGACTGAGCATGCAGAGTTGCAGCGGTCTGAGATGTAGACGGGCAAACGGCACTATGTCCATTGCTGCTACCATTAAGCCGATTACTTCCATACACTGAGCCACCGAAGGGCGAGAAGTAGAATAAAGAACACGGCAGGAATTTAGAAGTTTTGACAACCTGGCCTCTGTCAGGTAAATCTTCATTTCTACAGAATCTATCAGAGTTCCCAGGAAGGAAACTCTTGTGAGAGGGGATAGAGAACTCTTTTCTTCGTTCACTTTCCACCCATGAGACCTCAGGAAAGCCAGAACAATGTACGTATGGGACTTGGCAATTTGAAAATTCGACGCCTGTATCAGAATGTCGTCTAGGTAAGGGACTACTGCTATACCCCGCGGCCTTAGGACCGCCAAGAGTGACCCCAGAACCTTTGTAAAGATTCTTGGTGCCGTGGCTAACCCAAAGGGAAGAGCCACAAACTGGTAATGCCTGTCTAGGAAGGCGAACCTGAGAATTCTAAGAGGGGGTTCCACAATGGCTTCTAAACATAATGAACAATGAGTTCCCTCTATGTCAGACATGTTTAAACAGACTAGTAATGAGACCAGCAAGCTTGGAAAACACTTTAATAACTCGGAACAAGCAAAAAATAAAAACGGTACTGTGCCTTTAAGAGAAAAAAACAATCACAGAAACTGCTAAAACAGTGAAAAAAGCAGTAAATCTCACAAAATTTTTACAGTGTGTATAATAGGCTAAAAGAGCATTGCACCCACTTGCAAATGGATGATTAACCCCTTAGTTTCAAAAACGGATCAAAAAAACAATATAAACATTTTTTAAACAGTCACAACAAACTGCCACAGCTCTGCTGTGGCCCTACCTGCCCATACAACGACTTTGGAAGGCACAAAAACCCTTTAGAGAGGTCCTAAATGTTCAGGGGACTCCTTCAGGGAAGCTGGATGTCTCAAGCTGCAAAAACGAAAATAGGCCCCTCCCAACCTGTACTCACAGTGAGAGGGCCTTAAAAAACTATCCCTAGACAAAATCTAGACAGCCATGTGGAAAAAACTAGGCCCCAGAATAAAGTTTTATCACCAATAAGTTTATACACTTCAAGCAAACGTTAAATCTATTCAGTAATGTGAGTAAATAATAAAAATATTACCCTTTACAGCAAGCATGATACCAGTCGTTATTAAATCACTGTAATCAGGCTTACCTTAAATAAATACGGTATTGTCAGCATTTTCTAGCATATTCATTTCTCTAGAAAAATTTAAAACTGCACATACCTCAGAGCAGGAGACCCTGCACGATATTCCCCCAGCTGAAGTTACCCATCTCTTCAGTTATGTGTGAGAACAGCAATGGATCTTAGTTACAACCTGCTAAGATCATCAAAGACCACAGGCAGACTCTTCTTCAACTTTCTGCCTGAGGCTAAAATAGTACAACTCCTGTACCATTTGAAAATAACAAACTTTTGATTGAAGATAAACTACATTAATGCACCACATCTCTCTAGCTACTTCCATTGTCGAGAGCTGCAAGAGAATGACTGGGGGTGGGCAGTTAGGGGAGGAGCTATATAGACAGCTCTGCTGTGGGTGATCCTCTTGCAGCTTCCTGTTGGGAAGGAGAATATCCCACAAGTAATGGATGATCCGTGGACTGGATACACCTGTTACAAGAGAAATAAAGATATTAAGAGAACAAAGAAAAATTGATAATAGGAGTAAATTAGAAAGTTGCTTAACATTGCATGCTCTATCTGAATCATTAAAGTTTAATTTTGACTAGACTATCCCTTTAACATAAGCGCCAGAGAAGCAATGCAAAACTGGGCCTTGGCTGGACACATATGGTGAGCCAATGACAAGAGGCATATGTGTGTAGCCAACAATCAGCAGTTAGCTCCCAGTAATGCAATGCTGCTCCTCAGCCAACCTAGGTATGTTTTCAACAAAAGATACCAAGAGCACAAAGTTAATTTGGTAATAGAAATAATTGAAAAGTCTCTTAAAATGGCATGTTCTATCTGAACCATGAAAGTGTAATTGTAATATACAAGCGATAGTGCAATAATACATTTCTCTAACACAATAGGACACCCCTATGCACCTTTGTCAAGCTATTTTCTGTCCCATTCTTGGCTGATAATAAATGGTAAAAGATGTAGTATTTTATACCTTTTCCTGTCAGCTTTTGCACAGCTTACTAGTTTTTGGTCAGCGGTTCACTTGCTATTTCTGCACATGACACATAACTAGACATGTATATCACACCTTTTTTTTATAAACCACAAACAAGTGAAAATTAGCATATCCACATACAATATATACAATAGCTAGCAGGACATCTACTAAAAAACTATTAAAGCAATTAGGAGTTGCTCTTTTTCCTATTCCTAGCTCCTGTACAGTAGAAGTGTATAATGTTGGATTTTTAATATGCAGCACTTAAAAGGGACAGGAAAGCTCAACATTTTCTTTCATGATTTTGACAGAACTTACAATTTCAAACAACTTTCCAAGTTACTTCTATTATGAAATTTGCTTCATTCTCTTGTTATCCTTTGCTGAAGGAGCAGCATTGCATTACTGGCAGCTAGCTGAACACATCTAGTTAGCCAATCACAAGAGACAAATGTGTGCAGGGACCAATCAGCAGCTAGCTCCCACTAGCGTAGGATATGTGCGTATTCTTTTTCAACAAGGGATACCAAGAGAACGAAGCACATTTGAAAATAGAAGTGAATTTAAAAGTGTCTTAAAATGACATGCTCTATCTAAATCATGCAAATTTAATTTGGACTTTCCTATCCCTTTAATATTTCAGAGTCATGAAGTTTACTGGCAGCGGACAAGAAGTCATACAGAAAATATTGTTTATTGTCATTGTTATAAAGTATTCTGTACTTGTATTTAAATATAAATGATTTTTGCTACCAAACAGCCAAGTAATGCTGAAGTATCTCTGGCAAAGAAATGTTGATTTATTACAGGCACTTACACTTTCTCTAATTTCTATCTATAACAATAACAAACTTAGGGACACTCAGGTCAAATTAAATTTTCATGATTCAGATACAGCATGTAATTTTAAACAACTTTCCAATTAACTTCCATTATGCACAGAATTTTATACTTACAATTTTTGAGTCACCAGCTCCTACTGAGCATGTGCAAGAATTCACAGACTATACTATATGCATTTGTGATTGGCTGATTGCTATCACATGGTACAGGGGGAATGGAAATATACATAACTTTGAAATTTGTTAGAAAAAAAATCTACTACTCATTTGAAATTTAGAGTAAATGCTATTGTATTGTCTTATTATCTTGCATTTGTTGATTATGCAAATCTGCTATGTTTACACCATTTGCATTTATGTACAAAAATATGCTTTGTCCAACACTCCCTATAGAAGCCAAAAAAGCAACAACTCTAACTTTGGTTTTAAAAATGCTGCAAAACCAGCTATTTTGAGATGGAGCATTTTAAGGTTATAGAATATTGCTAGGGAACATGGTAGCAAGTAAATTTTGTACACAAAAGTGAGAAGTTTTTAATGTAATTTTAACCCCTTAATGACTGGTCGTTAAGGGATTGTGTGCCTATAATAGAGTGAATTTTGCCTCAAATAGCACGGTCTCGCCACTGGCGCTAGACCGCGCTATTCAAAACGTCACCCACATACATACAGGGTATGTCACTGGTCATTGAGGGGTTAAGCAGCAAATCCTCTTCATTTACACCTCACACATAATTATAGATGGAAACATGCTTAAAGGGATAGATAGAAAGGTTAAAGGGACACTGAACCCAATTTTTTTTCTTTAGTGATTCAGATAGAGCATAAAATTTTAAGCATATTTCTAATTTACTCCTATTATCACATTTTTTTCATTCTCTTGGTATCTTTATTTGAAATGTAAGAATGTAAGTTTAGATGCCGGCCCATTTTTGGTGAACAAACTGGGTTGTCCTTGCTGATTGGTGAATAAATACATCCACCAATAAAAAAGTGCTCTCCAGAGTGCTGAACTTAAAAAAAAAAGCTTAGATGTCTTCTTTTTCAAATAAAGATAGCAAGAGAACAAAGAAACATTGATAATAGGAGTAAATTAGAAAGTTGCTTAAAATTGCCTGCTGTATCTGAATCACAAAAGAAAAAAATTGGGTTCAGTGTCCCTTTAAACATTAAAGGTGCATGGGTATATTTTTGCATTTCAATTTTAAATAGTAGCATTTCTGCAATATACTTATATTAGAAAAATGCTTCTGGTAAAAGTTATTACTGGTTTTCTGCGGCATATGCACATATGCTGTGAGAGCCTATGCACCAGAATTCAATAACTATACCATCAGTCTCTAGTATTTTATTATTATCGGTTATTTGTAGAGCGCCAACAGATTTCGCAGTATGACACGAATGATATCTACAGAAGCAATACACACCACCGTCTGCTCTCTGAAAAGGTGTGGTGCACAGGCCTCACAGCATATGTGCATATGCCGCAGAAAAAAAAAAGTAATAACTTTTATTAGAAGCATTTTTGCTAATGGAAGTATATTGCAAAATTGCTTCTATTTCAAATTGCAATGCACCTATGTAAGTTTCATTTTTGACCTTTCTATCCTTTTAAAAATATAGTGATATTTTGTATTTCATTTGAATAGCCTATCAATATATTTTCTAATGCATATATAACATAAGATAAAACATAAATTATCTCATCGTTTCATATAAAATAAACTAAAAGAATCAAATGATACTAACCTTCTTCTTCTAAAATTCCATTAGGTATCTTTTTTTCACCGGATGAAACATCTGCTTTTCGATGCTTTCTGGACCTTAAAAAGAGACGTGAATTCATTTTGAAGGATGTATTTAGTTTGTTTTTTTAACCAAGAGTCTTTTATTTGCAATTCACTTGCACAATCCTCTCAAAAAGGAAGTGCTGTTTTTAGAATTACACTGGTAAAACAAAAAAAAAAAGGTAATTTCCGTTTACATGTTAATAATGATTTATTTTTTTTAACTTTTGGTTTCCCTAAAATTATTTACACTCATTTTTTCCTCTTAACTCATAGTGGATAATGATTGGTATATTCTTACAATTCAGAGACTCGTGAGTGTGTTGTAAATCAGCTCACTGGAAATACGCCTGTCATCGTTAATTAAATATCTTGAGCATACTAATTATTCATTTTGTTTCTGAGTGAATGATCTTACCTACTTTACATTATTATTCAAAGTGTTACTCCTTGCAGAAATATGCCTTTTTGTCTATTTTTTAACTTCATATAAAAAGTTACTTAACAGGATATAATAATGTAATTATGAAGTGCACTGGTAGTTCTTAGGCCATATGTGGCCCTCTGCTCTAGTTTTTGCAGCCCCCCTGATAAAGCAGAATTAAGGTTTTGTGCTATCATGTTGTGGCCCTAGAAAAAGTGGAACTAAAAGTATGTGCTTTTGGGGACTCTTGGTCGGTGGGCATTGGGTAAACATGAGCCCTCTAGAGGCAAGAACAGCATATAACCTGCACTCTTACTGAAATCTGTCCTTGTGCCACTGGACATTTTTAGGAAATATATTATTATCTCATTTTATGTGGCCCTTAACGCTACTACAATAATGATCTATGCCCCCCCATGTTAGGGAGTTGGTCATCACTGCCTTAAAGCATTACACCATTTTATACTATGAGCTAGATTTAACAAGCTGAGGCGGACTGGGGCGCATATACGCGCCCATGTCCGCCACAGCTCGCCTCTGGCGGGGCGAATATCCACAGAGGAATTTACCATTGCACATGAGCACTATTTTGCACTTGCGTGCAATCCCGCACCCTGCCCGTGCACATCCAATCACGCGCGGGCAGGAGCTGTCAATCTCCCCGGCCGAACTAGACCACGGAGATTGAATTTTCGCCACCTTAGAGGTGGCGAAAGGTTAGGAAAGCAGTGGTCTTGTGAGAACCTGCAGCTGTAGGGGCTCAAAGGCTGGCGAAAGCCTTTGATAAATCAACCCCTATGTGTCCAACCCTAACAATATGTTAAGCACACAGTAAATCTCGAATACAAGATCTGACCCTATGCAGGGCACTCCTGGGTCAACGTTTAAGGGACATAAAACCCAACATTTGTATTTCATGAGCTAAACAGAGCACGCAATTTAAACCACTTTCCAATTTACTTCTTTTATCTACTTTGCTTTCCTTTGTTGAAAAGCATACCTAAGTAGGCTCAGGAGAAGCAACAATGTTGACTTTATTTAATCTGCTTCTTTATATACTAATTGGTTTGCAGAATGCTCCTTTAAAGAAGAAGAAAATCAACATAGAAAATAACTTTTTCTTTAATGTAATTGGCAAGAGTCCATGAGCTAGTGACGTATGGGATATACAAAACTACCAGGAGGGGCAAAGTTTTTCAAACCTCAAAATGCCTATAAATACACCCCTCACGACCACACCCACAATTCAGTTTTACAAACCTTGCCTCCTATGGAGGTGGTGAAGTAAGTTTGTGCTAAGATTTCTACGTTGATATGCGCTTCTCAGCATTTTGAAGCCTGATTCCTCTCAGAGTACAGTGAATGTCAGAGTGATGTGAAGGGAGTATCACCTATTGAATGCAATGGTTTTCCTCACGGGGATCTATTTTATAGGTTCTCTGTTATCGGTCGTAGAGTTTCATCTCCTACCTCCCTTTTCAGATCGACGATATACTCTCATATACCATTACCTCTACTGATAACTGTTTCAGTACTGGTTTGGCTATCTGCTATATGTGGATGGGTGTCTTTCGGTAAGTATGTTTTTTATTACTTAAGACACCCCAGCTATGGTTTGGCACTTATATGGTTTTGCATTTATATAAAGTTCTAAATATATGTATTGTACTTATATTTGCCATGAGTCAGGTTCATGTATTTCCTTGTGCAGACTGTCAGTTTCATATTTGGGAATAAACATATTAAGAAATATTTTTTTCTTACCTAGGGTTTAGTCTTTTTTTCAATTGACTACTTTTTTCTTACAAATTGCGGGCAGCATTAGGCCCGCGGGTGGGCCAAATGCTAGACTTTATTGCGTAATTCTTGGCGTGAGAATTTTTGGGCGCGAAAAGTATGTCCGTTGACGCAAGTTCGTCATTTCCGGCGTCGTAGTTGACGGAGAAGCCTTACACACGGTTGCATCGTTAGTGACGCAAGTGTGTCATTTCCGGATATTGTTGGCGCCAAAAAATTCTCTCTTACATTGTGCGTCATACTTGCCGCCAAATTTTTCATTAATTTTATACCCCATTGCTGTTTGCCTCTTGCCTTTCTCTATGTCAGTGGGCTATGCTGTTTGCATTTTTCCCATTCCTGAAACTGTCATATAAGGAAATTGATAATTTTGCTTTATATGTTGTTTTTTTCTTTTACATTTTACAAGATGTCTCAATCTGATCCTGCCTCAGAAGTATCTGTTGGAACTTTGCTGCCTTACATCGGTTCTACCAAAGCTAAGTGCATTTGTTGTAAGATTGTGGAAATTATATCTCCGAATGTCATTTGTAATAGTTGTCATGATAAACTTTTACATGCAGAGAATGTATCCATCAGAAATAGTACATTGCCAGTTGCAGTTCCTTCAACTTCTAATGTACATGATATACCTATGAATTTTAAAGAATTTGTTACTGATTCTATTCAGAAGGCTTTGTCTGCATTTACGCCTTCTAATAAACGTAAAAGGTCTTTTAAAACTTCTTATAAAGTTGATGAAATTTCAAATGACCGACAACATAATGATTTATCCTCATCTGATGAGGATCTATCTGATTCAGAAGATTCCTCCCCAGATATTGACACTGACAAATCTACTTATTTGTTTAAAATAGAGTATATTCGTTCTTTGTTAAAAGAAGTGTTAATTACTTTGGATATTGAGGAAGCTAGTCCTCTTGACATTAAGACTAGTAAATGTTTAAATGCTGTTTTTAAACCTTCTGTGGTTACTCCAGAGGTTTTTCCTATTCCTGATGCTATTTCTGATATGATTTCTAAGGAATGGAATAAGCCAGGTACTCCTTTTATTCCTTCTTCAAGGTTTAAAAAATTGTATCCTTTACCAGCAATTTCTATAGAGTTTTGGGAAAAGATCCCCAAAGCTGATGAGGCTATTTCTACTCTTGCTAAACTTTCCACTATTCCTATGGAAGATAGTACTTCTTTTAAAGATCCTTTAGATAGGAAACTTGAATCCTATCTAAGGAAAGCCTATTTATATTCAGGTCATCTTCTCAGGACTGCAATTTCTTTGGCTGATGTTGCGGCTGCATCAACTTTTTGGTTGGAGAATTTAGCACAACAAGAATTGGATTCTGACATATCTAGCATTGTTCGCTTACTGCAACATGCTAATCATTTTATTTGTGATGCCATTTTTTATATTATCAAAATTGATGTTAGATCCATGTCTTTAGCTATTTTAGCTAGAAGAGCTTTATGGCTTAAATCTTGGAATGCTGATATGACATCTAAGTCTAGATTATTATCTCTTTCTTTCCAAGGTAATAATTTATTTGGTTCTCAGTTGGATTCTATTATTTCAAATGTTACTGGAGGAAAGGGTTTTTTTCTGCCTCAGGATAAAAAACCTAAGGGTAAATCTAAGGCTTCTAACCGTTTTCGTTCCTTTCGTCAAAATAAGGAACAAAAATCTAATCCTTCCCCCAAGGAATCTGTTTCCAATTGGAAGCCTTCCTCAAATTGGAAAAAAAAACAAGCCTTTTAAGAAACCAAAGTCAGCCCCTAAGTCTGCAGGAAGGTGCGGCCCTCATTTCAGCTCAGCTGGTAGGGGGCAGATTAAGGTTATTCAAGGATTTTTGGATAAATTCTGTCCAAAATCAATTGATTCAGAGCATTGTCTCTCAATGGTATCGAATACGATTCAGAGTAAGACCTCCTGTGAGAAGATTTTTTCTCCACGTATCCCAGCAAATCCAGTAAAAGCTCAGGCTTTCCTGAAGTGTGTTTCAGACCTGGAGTCTTCAGGGGTAATCATGCTGGTGGTTCCTTTTCAGGAACAAGGTCGGGGGTTTTATTCAAATCTATTCATTGTCCCAAAGAAGGAAAATTCATTCAGACCAGTTCTGGATCTGAAAATTTTGAATCGTTATGTAAGATTACCAACTTTCAAGATGGTGACTATAAGGACTATTCTGCCTTTTGTTCAGCAAGGACATTATATGTCTACAATAGACTTGCAGGATGCATACCTTCATATTCCGATTCATCCACAACATTATCAGTTCCTGAGATTCTCTTTTCTAGACAAGCATTACCAATGTGTTGCTTTTCCATTTGGCCTAGCAACAGCTCCAAGAATCTTTTCAAAGGTTCTACGTGCCCTACTCTCTGTAATCAGAGAGCAGGGTATTGCGGTGTTTCCTTATTTGGACAATATCTTGGTACTAGCTCAGTCTTTACGTTCTGCAGAATCTCACACGAATCAACTAGTGTTGTTTCTTCAAAAACATGGTTGGAGGATCAATTTACCAAAAGGTTTCTTGTCTCTAACAGACAAGAGACGTTTGAAATTGGTTGCAGCCTGTCGGCACTTTCAGTCTCAGTCATTCCCTTCAGTGGCTATGTGCATGGAAGTTTTAGGCATCATGACTGCAGCATCGGACGCGATTCCTTTTGCTCGTTTTCACATGAGACCTCTCCATCTTTTTATGTTGAATCAATGGTGCAGGGATTACACAAAGATATCACAGTTAATATCCTTAAATCCCAATGTTCGACACTCTCTGACATGGTGGTTAAATCACCAGCGTTTAGTTCAAGGGGCTTCCTTTGTTCGGCCAACCTGGACTATGATCACTACAGACGCAAGTCTTTCAGGTTGGGGAGCTGTTCGGGGATCTCTGACAGCAAAAGGGGTTTGAAATCTCAAGAGGCGAGATTACCAATCAATATTTTAGAACTCTGTGCAATTCTCAGAGCTCTTCAGTTTTGGCCTTTGTTGAAGAGAGAACCGTTCATTTGCATTCAGACAGACAATATCACAACTGTGGCATATGTCAATCATCAGGGTGGGACTCACAGTCCCCAAGCCATGAAAGAAGTATCTCGGATACTTGTTTGGGCGGAATCCAGCTCCTGTCTAATCTCTGCGGTGCATATCCCAGGTGTAGTCAATTGGGAGGCGGATTATCTCAGCCGTCAGACTTTACATCCAGGTGAGTGGTCTCTCCATCCAGATGTGTTTTCTCAGATTGTTCAGATGTGGTGTCTTCCAGAAATAGATCTCATGGCCTCTCATCTAAACAAGAAACTTCCCAGATACCTGTCCAAGTCCAGGGATGTTCAGGCGGAAGCAGTGGATGCGCTGACACTTCCTTGGTGTTATCATCCTGTTTACATTTTCCTGCCTCTAGTTCTTCTTCCAAGAGTGATATCCAAAATCATCATGGAACAATCGTTTGTGTTGCTGGTGGCTCCAGCATGGCCACACAGGTTTTGGTATGCGGATCTTGTTCGGATGTCCAGTTGCCAACCTTGGCCACTTCCGTTAAGGCCGGACCTACTGTCTCAAGGTCCGTTTTTCCCCAGGATCTCAAATCATTAAATTTGAAGGTATGGAAATTGAACGCTTAGTACTAAGTCATAGAGGTTTCTCTGACTCATTGATTAATAGTATGTTTCAAGCTCGTAAATCTGTCTCTAGAAAGATTTATTATCGAGTTTGGAAGACCTACATTTCATGGTGTTCTTTTCATAAATTCTCTTGGCATTCTTTTAGAATTCCTAGAATTTTACAGTTTCTTCAGGATGGTTTGGATAAGGGTTTGTCTGCAAGTTCCTTGAAGGGACAAATCTCTGCTCTTTCAGTTTTATTTCACAGAAAGATTGCTAAACTTCCTGATATTCACTGTTTTGTACAGGCTTTAGTTCGTATTAAGCCCATAATTAAATCAATTTCTCCTCCGTGGAGTCTTAATTTGGTTTTGAAGGCGTTACAGGCTCCTCCGTTTGAGCCTATGCATTCTTGGGACATTAAACTACTTTCTTGGAAAGTCTTGTTCCTTTTGGCCATCTCTTCTGCTAGAAGAGTTTTTGAGCTATCTGCTCTTTCTTGTGAATCTCCTTTTCTGTTTTTTCATCAGGATAAGGCGGTTTTGCCGACTTCATTTAAATTTTTACCTAAAGTTGTGAATTCTAACAACATTAGTAGAGAAATTGTTGTCCCTTCTTTGTGTCCTAATCCTAAGAATTCTTTGGAAAGATCCTTACATTCTTTAGATGTGGTGAGAGCTTTGAAATATTATGCTGAAGCTACTAAAGATTTCAGGAAGACTTCTAGTCTATTTGTTATATTTTCTGGTCCTAGGAAAGGTCAGAAGGCCTCTGCTATTTCCTTGGCTTCTTGGTTAAAGCTTTTAATTCATCAAGCTTATTTGGAGTCGGGTCAGGCCCCGACTCAGAGAATTACAGCTCATTCTACTAGATCAGTTTCCACTTCCTGGGCTTTTAAGAATGAAGCTTCAGTTGATCAGATTTGCAAAGCAGCAACTTGGTCCTCTTTGCATATATTTACTAAATTCTACCATTTTGATGTATTTGCTTCAGGCAGCTGTTTCAGTTTGTTTCTTCTGCTGATGTTTTTTAAGTTTTTCTTTTCATTATGATAACTTTTATTTTGGGTTGTGGATTATTTTTTCAGCAGAAAATGGCTGTTATTTATTTTTATCCCTCCCTCTCTAGTGACTCTTGAGTGGAGTTCCACATCTTGGGCAGTGTTCTCTCTAAGGCCAGTATTTTGAGCTGTTCAGCAGAGAAGCAGTTAATTAGAGCAATTAGCAAACAGTTCACAATGCAGACTGCAAGGTATGGCTCCTCTATTAACTGTTTCACTGCTGGGCTGCATCACAAAACTGGCCTTAGAGGGAACACTGATCTTGGGTATTGATATCCCATATGTCACTAGCTCATGGACTCTTGCCAATTACATGAAAGAAAACATAATTTATGTAAGAATTTACCTGATAAATTCATTTCTTTCATATTGGCAAGAGTCCATGAGGCCCACCCTTTTTATGGTGGTTATGATTTTTTTGTATAAAGTACAATTATTTCCAAATTTCTTTGTTGATGCTTTTTACTCCTTTTTTTCACCCCACTTCTTGGCTATACGTTAAACTGAATTGTGGGTGTGGTGAGGGGTGTATTTATAGGCATTTTGAGGTTTTGGAAAGTTTGCCCCTCCAGGTAGGATTGTATATCCCATACGTTGCTCATGGACTCTTATTTTCTAGTATTTTCATAAGGTGGCGCAAATAAATGCTGTTCTGACTCTTAGTGATATATAGTAGTATATAAAAGGGAGGTATCCTCCTAGTATATTCTACTTGGTGTGTAGAGAAATTGTGGTGTATTTGATAGAAATTCTATCTTTAATCTAATAAACCAAATATAGTCGTGAATGAACTAAAACAATTTATTAATAGGTTAAATACCTAGACACAGTCAAATCTAATTCATAAAATCCTAAACAGTTAAAAATTATATATATATCATATATATATACAAACGCTTCATAGATGATGTATTCATCATCTGGAAGGGTGATCAAGAGTTATTCTCTTTATTCATAGAAGATTTAAATAACAATGACCTAGGACTTAAATTTAGTCATGAATCTAGTAAAGAACGAATTAGTTTCCTGGACATAGAAGTATCTATATTAGATAACAAAATCAACACTACTACTTTTTTCAAAAAAGTTGACGCTAACAATTATATTGAATACAATAGTAGTCACCACGAGAAGTGGAAAAGAAACATACCAAAAGGGCAATTTTCACGAATTAGACGAAATTGTACCAACATTGTAGACTATGATAGACAAGGACTAATTTTACAAGATAGGTTTCTAGAGAAAGGTTATAATGAAACAAGAATTGTAGATGAAAAAACAAAGTTAGAGAAATAGATAGAGAAAAATTATTAGAAGATAATAAGCAAGGACATACACAAGAGAGTGAATTTGCACACATTTAATATACCTTTTATAACAACTTACTCAGCACAACATAAGTATCATAAAAAAACACTGGCATCTAGCCAGGAGTGACCCAGTTATAGGGAAAAGACTTAAATTTACACCAGATATAATATTCAGAAAAGCCACAAGCCTTAAAAACATACTCTCACCAAGTGAATACAAACCTAAAACAACTAATACCATAGTGGATCTAAAAGGGGAACGAATAACAGGTTTTTTCCCATGTCATGATTGCAAATCTTGCCAACACAGTTCTAAAACTAATTTAGTAAGTTCAACAAGTAACAATACAATATTCAAAATTAATGAAATTATAAGATGCACTGATACTAACACGATATATATACTACAGTGCTCGTGCAAGTTACAATACTTGGGTCAAACAAGCAGATGTCTGAAAGAACGAATTAGGGAACACATCAGATGCATAGAACTGGGAAAAGACAACACTAGACTGTATGCACATTTTAAATAACATCATAATAGTAACCAAAAGGAATTATTATACTGGGGTATAAAAACCGTGAGAGAAGACAATCGAGGAGGGAATATGGAAAAGAAGTTACTCGATAAGGAAGCTGAACTTATTTTCAGAATGGGAACTTAAGGATTAAATAGTGAACTGGACCTAAATTCTATCATATAGATCAATTTCACAATAGAAATTATTATAAATGAACACACAAGAGAAATGCTCTAACAAGAATGTATTAGACATAGAAAATGTTGAACATTTATTATGGAAAGTAGAGATTAGGAATATGAGATATTGAATGAAAGACAAATATAACAAGTTTTTTTTTTTTTTTTTTAGAAAAAAATAAAAAAATTAATATAGTCTTTGCTTCCAAAGAATTAACTTAGAACATTTATTCTCTAATAAGTTCCAACTCATGGTAATTTAATTAAAAATGTTGAACATTTACAACACTATCACTTAAGCATTCGCTCAATATCTTTTTATGTCTAACAAGTATGTTACATGTCTGCTGAGGAGTGATGTAACTGCTAATACAATCAGCAGATACATTGTGCTTTTACAGAATGAACTAAAAATAAAAATATTTTAAACATCAAATTTTTTTTTTTAGCGAATATATAGACAATAGACTAAGAGTTCTTTTTTAGATTTTTTAGATTTGTCAGTAGTATAAATAACCAAATATTAGCCGTTCATTTTTATTTTTATATCATTAGATTTTATTAGATTTAGTTGATTTTATTTGATTTCATTATTTCACTATTTCCGTTTTTACATTTTATATATATACATATTTATATAATGAAATAATTTTGCAACTATGAAATAATTCAGTAAAAAATAAAACACAGTCAAATCAACCGGGCTGTATACACAAAAATAAAAATAAGAGGTTTTATGTATACCTATTTACACAAGCAACAAAGAAAAGCTTATCTAGCTTTTAAACTAATTAAAATCAATTGAATTTAAGTGTATATGAAGATATCATCTATTTTTTATGGTGTAACTAATGGTTTGTACAATTATAAAAACGATGGCAAATAAGAGTCTATGTATTTCTAGCAAAAGGTGAAACAAAGGGTAACATGAGAACAAAGATTTCAATAACAAAAAGCAAAGAAAGACAAATAGGCATTCAAGGGGTTAAAATGAAAAACTTGGAAGACTCTATAAAAAGGCAACAAGACGTCCAATCAGGTATCTTGAAAAAGGCGCAATGCCGAAACGCGTAGAAACCTGATTACAACCTGTATTTTGGAAAGAGTGAGCAGTGAGCCAAGCCAAGCTACAAAGTTACCAAGCTCCAGAGGAGTCCGGTTTCAGTTGTGATATCAGTGATACGACCGGTGAAAGAGAGACCGAGTCTAAGTTGAAACAGCTTGACAAGACACGGGCAGTGTGGAGCAAGAGGCTCACGATATCCGAGAGCAATCCCGCTATATGGGTGGTGTGGAACAAGAGGTTAAAAACATCTGAAAGCAGTCCCGCTATACGGGCGGTGTGGAGTAAAAGGCTCACGACATCTGAGAGCAGTCCCGCTATTGGGGAACTGACCACCAACGAAGACTGGGATCCACCAGCACAAGCGGATAAACGGGGGCTGAGAGACACAGCACTTTACCGGCCCTCTGTACGACAGAGGCAAAGATCAACAACAGTGCACTGTTTAACGGAAGGAGCCCATACAAGCAGCTACAAACCGTATGTAACCAACTGGAAACTTAGTGTCTAAATTGTACATTATAGAAGACGCTTAGTAAAGAAACATTATTGCACAATAGTGCAAACAGCAAGGTGAATTATTATAACAATAGTGATACATTGAAAATAGCAGTTTAACCACCTGTGTGCTTTTTCTAAGGAAAAGAGACTCAACATATGGGAAGCAATTAACCCCTGTTAACCCCTGTTTGCCTGAATCCAGACACATAGGAAAACTGACATTTCTGTGCCATCTAGGATTGAACATATTTTGCTTAGATAAGTGTAACAATGTACAGGAAGATCTAATCAAATGTCTAATTGTTTATTGCCATTGTGTTATAAAGTATAAGACTCCATCAACTTCACATTATTAAGAATATTACTGAATTTTAGGCTTTAAAGTAGACGCAACACCAGTGTTTAGCATTTTTAATATATATATAATTTTTAACTGTTTAGGATTTTATGAATTAGATTTGACTGTGTCTAGGTATTTAACCTATTAATAAATTGTTTTAGTTCATTCACGACTATATTTGGTTTATTAGATTAAAGATAGAATTTCTATCAAATACACCTCAATTTCTCTACACACCAAGTAGAATATACTAGGAGGATACCTCCCTTTTCATACTATATACTACTATATATCACTAAGAGTCAGAACAGCATTTATTTGCGCCACCTTATGAAAATACTAGTTACATATAAACCTTTGGGAAAGTTTTAAAGGTGAGCTTAGTTCTGCACTAACCAGGTAGATAATCACCCTCTTTTACATAAATTCAGCTCATGGACTCTTGCCAATATGAAAGAAATGAATTTATCAGGTAAATTCTTACATAAATTATGTTTTTTATATTCAAATATTTAGAAAAATGTTAAAAATTAAAGAAATATTTACCAAACAGACCCATTTTTATTTAGGCTTAAATGTTTGTTTAAGGAATGATGGAGAGGACATGCAAAATAAATATATTCAATATGTTCGCTTACAGATTAAAAGACCATGGTAACGTGTCTAACAGGGACCACTGTAAGAGTTATTTGGTGTATGTTTTACAGGCCTATAAAATCCTAAAAAATAGCAAATATTTTCATGTGTGAAGTACAGTAATATAGCTAATATGTAAACAGAGAAAGGTTGTTCACCAAAAATGGGCCGGCATCTAAACTTATATTATTGCATTTCAAATAAAGATACCAAGAGAATGAAGAAAATTTGATAATAGAAGTAAATTATAAAGTTGCTTAAAATTGCATGTTCTACATGACTCACAAAAGAAAAAAATTGGGTTCAGTGTCCCTTTAAGTAAATTGGCTGAATTACCAATATACCTTTTCCTTTAGTCTAATAATGCTTAAAGGGACATAAAAGGCAAAAAAAAAATCTTTGGTAACTCAGATAGAGCATGCAATTTTAAACAAATTTCCAGTTTACTTCTATTATCTAATTTACTTTTTTCTCTTGGCATCCTTTGTTCAAAAATCATACCTAGGTCGACGGCGACGCAGGAGCAGTAATAGGACATGAATTCAGGCATAACATACATTTAAATAAAAAATCTAATTTACTTCTAATATCAAAGTTACTCTTTAACTTGGTATCCCTTCTTGAAACTTAGCTTATTTCAGTATGGGCAAAGCTAGGTAGCAGGAATAGACTGGGAATAAAAAGCAGCCCTGGAAAAATATTAACCAGATTGTTGTTATATAGGCAACCTACAACCCAATTTTATCCATGAATCTCTTTCCCAGTGTGAAAATGATTATCCATAATGTAATCTGGCCTTGCTAGGAGGGCTCAGGAGTGTGAAACTGTCTTAGGCACTAAATGGCATGTGTTTGTAAAAATGTTATATATAGTGCTCAAGACGTACCTGGGACTATCTAAGTATGCTCTCCCATTTTAACAAAGGATACCAAGATGAAGAGGCAAATTTAATAACAGAAGTAAATTGTTTTGTGTGTTTTTTTTTATCGTTGGCTCTATCTACATCATGAAAAGTTAAAGGGACATTATACACTCAATTTTTCTTTGCATAAATGTTTTGTAGATGATCCATTTATATAGCCCAGTGTTTCTCAACAGCTGGTGGGCCGTGACCCGACATTGCCTCCAGACACTCGCTCTGACAGGCCCGCCTTTACACATCTCCTAAATTTTGGACGGGCCTGTCAGAGTGCCACTGCGCATGTCAGTTTGCGCACTGTGAGCATGTAGCGGCATTGTGACCGGGTAGAAGCGGCGGACAGAGCGTGAAGCATCGGCTCACAGGTAAGTAAGCCCACTGACACCAATGACATAATTACGGCCACTGACATCAATGTATATATTTAGGGCGGTCACTGGACACCAATGTGTATTTGTAAACTATATATATATATATATATATATATATATATCCCACTGAAACCAATGAATTATAAACTATTAACCCACTGTAAACCATATATATATATATATATATATATATATATATATATATGGATCCCACTGACACCAATGAATTATCATATAATTAACCCACTGTAATATATATATATATATATATATTATAATTATATGATAATTTAGTGGTGTGGGATCCATATATAATATATATAAATGGTTTATAGTGGGTTAATTTTATAATTCATTGGTGTCAGTGGGTGAGGGAGGAGAGAGAGAGAAAGAGAGGGAGGAGAGAGAGAAAGAGAGGGAGGACATAGATAGAGAGAGAGAAAAAGAGAGAGAGGGGAGGAGAGAGAGAAAAAAGAGAGAGAGGGGAGGAGAGAGAGAGAGCGAGAGAGAGAGAGACTGTGTGTATATATATATATATATATATATATCTTCCAAACCTACTGCAACCCACTCCCGATGCTTACCGGGCCCTGGACCAGTCCGGCTAAAACTTACCGGGCCTTGAGGTCACTTAGGTTGAGAACCACTGATATAGCCCATACAGGTTTTAGTTTTTTTCTTCAAATGTATAGTTTTGCTTATTTTTAAAAAATATTGCTCTTATTTTCAGACTCCTAACTAAGCCCCAAAGTTTTAGGAGAATACCGAGGTATACCTACTCTACCTTGCTCCTGTTTGTGTAGAGTCTTTTCATATGCAGAGGAAGGGGGGGGGGGGTTATGTTATTTCCCAATTAAAGTTGGTGTTCTAGCTACCTTTTTAACAGAGCTAAACTGGAAGCTTCTAAGTAAGTTTTTAAACGGTTTTATACTGAATCTGTGCATATTCTTCTTTATAGTAGTGTCCATTACATGCAGTTATATGAAAATTGATGCCCCTTTAAGGAATTGCAATCAGAAAATTTATATTAATAAGTTTGTCAAATACTACATGGAATTACCTTAAAAGATATCCAGCCACAAGGATAAGAACAAAGCATACTAGCAGAGGAACCAGTACAGACGTCAATAACGAGCCAGTGTCACCCTCAGTAGATTCTGTAGTACCTGAAGAATCAAATACACAGTAACATTATCATATATTTATTTTTTAAACTGTATTTAATGTTTAAAAGGAAACTAAACACCTTGAACATTTTATATAAAATATGTAGCTATATGTAGTAAAACAACTTTGCAATATAGTTTCATTATTTATTTTGCTCCTTTTTTTATGTAATTTAACTCTGAAAGTGTTCTAATTCTCGTAACAGAAAAAGCACTCTGCAGACTACTGAAAGCCACTCATCTTTCCAAAATTGTCTTTAGCAGATAACAACCGCAAAACAATGCATTTCATACTAACAATATGACAGTGACTAGCCTTGTCTTCAGACTAAAGCCTAGATTGGCTCATCCAAATAAGGCAAATAGTGAGTGGAGTTTGGCTATTGAAAAAAATTGCAGCAAACAAGATGTTAATTTGTTTTAAAAGTGTTTACACTTGGCTGGTGTATTATTCTATAGCAACACAGCAGAAATGTTTTGTAATTACAAGGTGTTACTACTGTCCATTAAAATACAATTTTTAAGTGATTCTTGTGTTTTGCTAATAATTCAATCATATGATTCAAGGTGGATTCCCATTACTTTTTCCTTTTTTTCACAAGAATATGTTTGTTTTTAACAGGAGAAAACAATTCACAAGGAGACTTACTTTTTAAATTCCCAAATATTTTCTTTCTTTTTTTTTCCAGTTGAGAACAACTTCTTAACGTTAACCTTTTGCATGGGTAACCACACAACAGTAAAATCATGGCGAATGAGTTAGCTATACGAAAACCAGCAAAGCTGATTCTATTTTAGATATTTGTAAACTATATGTGAAATGATAGATACATTATTGAGTTATTACAGGTGTTGATTATATATATATTATTTTTTTTATTATTATTTATATAACCAACAAACTTAAAGAAGAGAGAGAAAAAAAGTTAAAAAGTTGGTCTCCAAGGTCTTTCCTTAAACTTCATTTCTTAAAAAAGAGATGGAGTTCTGGCTTCACTTTGAAGCCATTTATTGTGTTTTGTTATGTTTTTTTAGGGCATAAGTTGTATAACCAGTTAATTACTATGAAGATTAGAAATATGTTGAATTGCAAGATTTATGTTCATAACAGAGTCCCGTCAGTTTCTAATGGTATATTGGGGGATCTTCGGCAGTACAGAGTCTACAAACTTAATTTTTCTATAGATTATGGCAAATACTAATAATCAGCAATTAATTTTAATTACACAGAATGTAAAAGGTTTTAACATACCGCAAAAAAGGAAACAGGCTTTTCTAGATTTCAAGCTTAAAGGGGCAGATATTTTAATGCTTCAAGAGACACACTTTAGACCAAACAAAGAACCAAAATATTTGGAATCTAATTTTGACCGTCATTACCATAGTTTGTTTAATTCCAGACAAAGAGGAGTTAGTATTATATTTAGGAAGGGGAAACCATTCTTAAGACATAAGGTAGACAAAGATAGGGAAGGCAGATACCTGGCAATAAAAGGATTATTATATGGGAGTTTAGTGACAATTGTAAACATATATGCACCCAATAATACCAATACTGAATTTTTCAAAAAGATATTTAATAGAATCCTAGACTTTGCACAAGGGATGTTAATTTTAGGAGGAGATTTAAATTTCCCATTTGATCCAAAGCTAGATTCTTCTGTGTCGAAATCTGCAGTGCCTCAGAAAACACTTAAAACCATATGGTCCATTTTTGCTAACAAACATACATATGATTCATGGAGATATTTTAATCCTAACAAAAGAGACTACTCCTTTTTTTCACATTCAAGTAAAACATATTCACGCCTTGATTATATTTTTCTTGATCAAAAGAGTCTGCAGTTTATTAGTGGAGCTTATATTAGCCATACTTCGTGATCAGACCATTCAGCAATGATAATCTCTTTAGAATGGCCAACCAAACCAAACACCCCCTTCTTGTGGAGATTGGACGATTTCTTATTGTCCGACCCAACTATTATACAGAAGTTATCAAAATCACTGCAGGAATTCTTTAATATAAATAATTCACCGGATGTGACCCCATCAATACTATGGGAAACACATAAGTGTTATGCTAGAGGGGATCTTATAAAATTTAATGCATATGTAAAAAAAAAAGAGAAGGGAAAGATATAACTCTTTAACTATGGACCTATCAAGATTAGATCATTTACATAAGCTTAATCCTAAAGATGTTAATATATTAAAACAACTAACAGATACTAGGCAGTTACTACGAAATAATTTAAATCAACAAGCTTGTCGGTCAGCCTTCTACTTAAAAATGAAATTTTTTAATGAAGGTAATAAATCTGGGAAATTGTTAGCAAGGGCACTCAAAAAGAAAAGTCTTAAATCTTATGTACATGAATTAAAAACTAAAGATGGAAAAAATGTTAAAACTATAAAGGATATAGGACAAGCTTTTAATAACTACTATTCAGAACTGTATAACCTACAAGACAAATTCCCCTCTGAAGTTTTTGTTAATGAATGTAAAAAATATATCCAAGATACAGATCTTCCATCCCTTTCTATTGAAATGAAAAATATGCTAGATCAACCTATAACAATTAAAGAAGTGGCAGACACTATAAAAAAAATTAAAATAGGGAAAAGTCCTGGCCCAGATGGCTTAACGGCAAAATACTACAAAACTTTTCAGAAAATACTTATCCCGTATTTACTTATGTTTTTTCAACAAATAGATACAGGTAAACCTTTTCCACCGAATATGTTAGAAGCTACAATAGATGCCATTCCAAAACAGGGGAAATCATTGGATTCCCCAAGCGACTACAGACCAATTTCCCTATTAAACTTAGATATAAAAATATATGGGAAAATTTTAGCTACTAGAATAAATAATGTATTACCTCAACTTATTCATCTTAATCAAGTGGGTTTCATCCCGGGGAGGGAAGCAAGGGATAATACTAATAAAGTTATACAGATCTTAGAATATGTGAAAAAAGAAGGTATCCCAACTGTTATTTTAGCAATGGACGCTGAAAAAGCTTTTGATCGGCTAAATTGGCAATTCTTGCGTTTCACTTTATATCAATTTGGTTTTAGTAAAATATTCATAGAAAGAATTTTCTCCTTATATAACGCACCTTATGCAACTGTCAAATTTAACAACTCAATATCAACACCGTTTAATATAAGTAATGGCACACGACAGGGGTGCCCATTATCACCCATATTATTTGCAATAGCAATCGAAGTGATGGCATCTAAAATTAGGAAAAATGAAAAAATACATGGCATTAAAATAGGAGATATTAATTTCAAAATCTCATTATATGCAGATGATGTCCTTTTTACATTATCTGATCCAGCTAAATCCATTCCTGCAGTTCTAACCACACTTAAAGATTATGGTAAATATTCTAACTTTTCTATAAATCATTTGAAATCAGAACTTTTGATTTGTGGACTAGATAAAGTAAACCTTCAATCAATTACTCAAAATACTAATTTAAAAATAACTTCTAATACTATAAAGTATTTGGGAATCATTATAGCGAATAATCAAATTGATCTAGTTAAATTAAATTATGAAAAATTGTTTTTGGAAACCCAGATGGAAATAAACAGATGGAAAAAGAGACCGCTCTCTTGGTTAGGGAGAATTCAAGCAGTAAAAATGACTATTCTACCAAGAATACTATACCTATTTCAGACATTGCTAATCCCTTTATCTACCAACTATATTAATAAGTTTCAATCTCTACTAAATCAATATATATGGCATGGAATCACCCCAAGAATATCTAAAATAACTCTTTATTTGCCAAAGGATAAAGGGGGGCTGGGGGTACCTTGTTTATTAAAATATAGGAGAGCAGCAATACTACAGAGAATAGTGGATTGGAGTAAGAATTTCAACCAGAAAGAATGGGTACAATTAGAGCATAATTTAATACAAGTTAGACAATTAGGGAGTAATTGCTGGTTACCAATAAAAACATGGCCTAAAAATATGCAAGCGTATCCAATTTTTAAAGAATTGATACGAACATGGGAAATCATTCTAAAATTAAAAAATCCAATCTCAACAATACCCTCTCCACTTACATCAATTATACTAGACAAATCCTTACCATTTTGTAAATATGGAGGAGAAATTAATATATTAACATTGGAGGATTCATTACCATTCTACACTTTTATGAATGGAAACATTCTAAAATCAAAAGTAGAATTAATTAATATCGGGGTGATGATATTTAATTCTTGGTTTAAGTACTTTCAGCTTAAATCTTTTTTTGATACAGATTTAAGAAAACAAGACTTAACTAGACAAAGGCTTCCTTTTGAAATATTATGTTCAGGAAAAACACCTACAAAAGGTATACTATCACTTATTTATAAAACAATAATGACATCCACAACTCTAGATTTACCATCTTATACTAAGGCATGGTCACGAGAATTTATAGTACCACCCACAAGGAAAGAATGGAATATAATTTTTCAACAGCATATTAAAGCTTCAATATTGTCTAGTATACAAGAAACAAATTATAAATTTTTGATGAGTTGGTATTTAACTCCAAAAGGATTAAAGCAATATTCCCTAACTCTTCAGGCCAATGCTGGAGAGAATGTGGAGAGATAGGTACATTGTTACATTTATGGTGGCTATGCCCAACAATTTTTAACTACTAGTCGCTAATAATAATAGAGATAAATAGATTATTAAAAATAAAACTGGCTTTAGAACCGATAACTGTTTTACTATATAAGCCAATACCAAAACTACCAACATTACATGATAAAGCACTGTATATTCTCCTGAATAGTGCCAAACAGATTATACCTAGACTCTGGAAGCAGAAAAGAGCTCCGACAATAATAGAATGGAAGTCACAAATACAATACTCAGTATCAATGGAAAAGCTCCACTATCAATTGATGGATCAGATGGATCTATACTATGATATAGTGAACATTTTACAAATAAATATATAGGAAGACATTTATGGTACAAGGTTAAGAAGGGATTGAAATATGAAGAAAACGGATTGGGACTCTGTATTGTTGAAGATACCATATTATTCTAAGCTAGCTTCTATTAGACGAGTTTTGGAAGAAAAAAAAAAAAAAAAAAAAAAAAAAAAAAAAATCTATATACAATGAACAGAAAGATTTAGAGTTATTTAATTTTGGGCTTTATATATACACTTTAAATTGTTAGTAAATATGAACTATTTCTGTTAAGTAGAAGTTACCAGACGACGACAGCAGAAGTTATGGAAACCTACAAAAACTTTTATCTAAAGATAAAGAAGAATACTTGACGGAAACTTGAGTTAATTTTGATAGATTATTATGATTTGTGTTGTTTATCTGTATGCTAAAGTGTTGAATAAAGCTAAAAAAAAAAAAAAGCTGATTCTATTAGTGATGTCTTAATGAATTTTAAGTGAATTTTTTGATTCACATACAGCATACAATAAAAAAAAGTTGCAATTTACTTCTATT